>NW_015113472.1:84745-155832 GCF_001443285.1 Poecilia latipinna | reverse complement strand
CCTGTGACCCTCAGAACATCAGCACAGATCCCACTCAGCCCTGCTACGCCAAAGCAGGCTGCTCTGCATGTTCACACACACACACACACACCATCGACGTGAGCGTGCAGAAGTGTGTGCGCACACATTTGTGTAAAACAATATGCTAATCTCTGGCGTGGAGTGGAGGGATTTGCTGTATAAAGGATAGAGAGAGAGGGAAGCATGCTTGTTAGTGATAGCCTGGCTGAAGTTTCCTACACACACCCACCTCCCTGATCCACTTATGTAGGCCTCCTCGTGTGTGTGTGTGCGTGTGTATGTTTGTGTGTGAGAAAGAGGATGAGTGATCTGTCAGAATATACGTCGTCATCTATAAATGCTTTTCCTGTTTGTGTTATTTGCGGATGCTGCATATTGAATATTGATATCCCCCGTGTGTTTGCTGGTGCATATGTGCGTGTGTGTGTGTGTAGGTGTGTGTGCGTGTAAGAACAGGGGGATGATCTGTGTTGGCAGCCAGTAGTTATGGACTCAGATTAAACATGGAGAGGGATTCAGACTGAGGGTATTTACAGATTCTCATTATAGCCTTAGTATCTGAGCGTATACACACAGACACACACACACATATATATACTCCAATCTTATCACCTTTACAGCTTAATCTGTTTACTGTGATTAAACCACATTTGAAAGTAACAGACTTTTTACTTCAACCTGGTTTGATAACTGAAACTTGTCACTGTTTAGGATGAAAAACTTAAAAAGGGTCTTTATAATCCAACAAAGTGAGGCAAATTAAGTTACTGCTGTTATGAAAAGTGTAATAAGTCTAAAACGTAGTGATCACCTTATAAAGTAGTCCATAATTGTGAAATGGATTGAAAGGGTCAATGTCAATATAGCAAAGAGGTTCAGCTGACAGTGCGTTGAGAAAGAGAACGGCAGTAGCTGAAAATGTTATACATTTTGTAATTTTGGTCTCCGATCAAACAGAGTCCACCAGACTATCAGGTGTAAAAACACACTTAATTTTTGTACTCTTTTTGAAGCACTTCGCAACTTTGGTGAAATATGCTACATCAATAAAATGTTCTTTATATTTATAACATTGTGCTGCTCATGTACGCTTTTCTAAACAGAAACAGTTGATTAGCATCTCAAAAGTGATAACAAACCTGAACTATGACCCCAAATCCCAGAAAAGTTGAAATTGAGACTTCATGGATGCAGGAAATGAAGTTAAGTGATCAGAATGGATGGATTTGAAATCCTAAATAACTCCAATAGTTAACTCTACTGTAAATCCATCGTAAAATGAAAAGCTCGTGAAAACGAACAAGATCAAACCCAATATGCTGACTTTGAAGAACAAAGAGGAAACTTTACACAATATACATCATGTTTACACAAACTTTTTTTTTTTTTTTTTTTAAAGTCGGCAACATGGTCGGTGGAGATGAGGGAAAGAGCTGAGGGGGAGCGATGGAGAGGGATGAGTAAAGGATGAAAAAAAAACAACAGAGGGAGGAAAAAGCAGAGCTGAAACACAACAGGAGCATCCATCCTTTAACCAGTGGGGAGTTATCGCCTAACCACAGAGCTTTTCCAAACGCTTTAAAAAGCACATTTGAAGATGTATTAGTACATCCCTGGATCCACTTGCTGCCAATAGGGGGCTGCTTGCTGGGCTTTGTGCATGTCTGTGTGTTTTTTTTTTATTTTGTGTAGCTCCCTTCAAATTCCCTTAGCGAGCGTTGCTAAGGTGCTTTAGGGATGGGATTAGCTGGAGGCTCATCACACATTCCATAGCAGGAAAAAAAAAACTATGTAAAGACCGAGAGGAAGAATTAAAGAGAAAACAAAAAGTAGAACGACAGATAAAAAAAAAACATTAATAAATAAATAGAAATGAAAGACAATAAGAAACCTGGTGGAAAAAAGTTGCTGTGGATTGTGAAGGTGAACAACAACAAAGTAAAAATTTCAGTTCAAAAAATGGAAGGACAAATTAACAATAAAACTAAAAGAAAAAAATAGAAATGATGGGGGAATATAAGGAATATGAATAAGTAAAATGAATGAGAGAAAAACATATATAGTAAAGAAGCAGGGGAAGAAACAAGAAGAAGAAATATTAAGGAAGAGGAATGAAGGAGTCAGCTTGCTGACTGTTGCATCAGCCTGATAACCCAGGGCAATATGTGGAGAATAATACGCGTAATAAAGCATGAAGGCAGCTGTAGGAATGCGGCCATGAAACCATCTCATCTCCTCGCTTGGAACATTTGAAATCCATCGGAGCAGCAGTCTGGCAGGTTTGGCATCAAAATATTTAAGACGGTAGCGCAGACGGGAAAAAATATAATCCTGGGTTATAAATGGGCTGATCTTAACGAACACAACAAACCAGCAGTTCCAACAAAACTCCTGAGTGGTGCAGGCTGTGCCGGTTTGATGAATGTACTGCTTAAATGTGAGGGCTGTACTCAACGTCTGCAACTCTTTGGCTTTTGGTCTACACTTAAACCGAGGATCAACAAGGAAAAATTGAAACTTTTACAGAGAACAGATAGATTTTTCTGAAATGAGCGTTCAATATTTATGGAAAAAGCTGAAAAGAAGCATCTCAGCGAACAGACTGAGCAATGCAACAATAGAACTCTATCAATATATTGCATTAAAATGTTTAGAAAATTAGTAACTTTTTATCCGATTACTAGATTAATCATCAGAAAGTAGAAAAGGAACAGACAGTAGAAATGTATAAGGGAGTAAATACTTTGTTCACAGATCTATTTTGTCCTCCAAGAGTTCCCATCCATTATAACGGCCATTACTCAGAGCTCAGTGAGAAAGAAATACTATATTAATCATGGCGCTGCCATTTACTTTGCACAATAAGCAGAGCAGCTGTCACACACTCCCACTGTATTACAGCTTAATGTACATGTCAAGTCTCATGTTTTCCCTCCAAGACTCACATTTCAGTGGCCCCTGGTCACCATCTGTGATATGAAAACATTATAATTCAAAGAAAAGAAGTGTGTGGAACACCTTTCCTGCAGAAGGTCTGGGGGGGAGGGTGGCTGCTATTTGTAGCGCTCTATTTGTATTAAATCCCTGAATAAAACACTGCAATCATCTAGAAAACATCTGGAAATACTAAAACAGGATATAAATAACGGAAATGAAGGTTTTAATGAAATTATTTAAGCAGCTTTATGTGAATTACAGGAGTTTGTTTTTTGGTTGCCATCATTGTTATTAACCAAAGAAAATCATACTACATCATACTTTTTGAATTGTTTAATCAAGATCTATCGAGCTTTTCAGAACAAATCATCCTTTTATACATTCAGCGAACTCTTGTATGACTCTCGTGCGCCTATGAAGCAGGAGGGGAGGGTTGGCCGGTACCTGTGGCTTAGGTGTGGTCCAGTCCAGCTCCTGTTACCTGCATCTCCAATGCAACATGAGCTTCCTCTGTTTGGACAAATTGACAGAGAGAACTGAGCTGACAGGCCACCAGATTTCCCTCTCGGTTTATCTCCATCTTGCCCAGTTTGTGTTAACACATCACTTTCTCTCTCTGCCCGACTGTCATCACTGAGAGACGTTTAAGGGTTGAACGCTGCCATATTTCCGCTCGCAATCACCCAGCAGGTGTTTTCAGAGCCGGAAATATTTCTAAAGTTTATGTTCCATCATTTCTCGTCTCGCTACATTTCAATTTGTCTTCCTCCGTCCACCTATCCATCTAGTGTTTCCATGATCTCATTATGTACCTATGAAAAGAGGCAGGTAATGCAATCTGGCATAGCGTGGTGTGCCATGGCATGTGTGCGTTGATTACCTGAATGAGAGTCAACAGAGTCTCTGTTTCACTCACTTATCCTGTCTAGAAATAATCATCTAATCAAACGTGCTTCCACAGATACAGATATGCAGCTCAGTCATAAAAGTACAGCTGCAGCAGGTTGCATCATTAGGAGACTCATCTTAGGCACAAACAAGCAAAACAGCAACCCTACACAGCAACAATAATAAATTCAGTTTCTCTTGCAGAACAAGAATAATGAAAAGTGGCTTCTAAAACCATCAGATAGAAGTTATGTTTCTTCCTTCACTCGTTAACATTAATGACAAACCGCTGAGTGGTGTGTATTTACTGTTAATTATAAAGACGATGAACCTCATGGAGACATCAGATTTGACCTTTCACCTATAAAAATGGCTCTTCTTCTATTTATAATGTCTTCACTAAATGTTGAATTTTGAATGTCTTAACCTCTTTTGCTCCGTAAAACGTTTTGTCCGAATGGCCGCAAAGACGCATCAGAGTCCGTATGAATAATCTTATTTTACTTGATTTAGAAATCTGGAAAACTTGAAGAGGTTCCACAATTAGTTGTGCTGGATTTAGGTCTGGACTTTGACTGGAGCACTCTAAGAGTTTTGATTAAAGTCAGTCTACTACAGCGCCGCCTGTGTGTTCAGATTTGCTGTCCCACTGGAAGTTGAACTTTGACCCAGATCTCAAATATTTTAGAGTCCCTGACAAGTAATTGGGCTTCATTTGTGTTGCTATGAACAAAAAGATAACCACACCATCATACTGCCACCACTGTGTCACTGTTAGGACAATGTTTTAACATCATACAGACTGTTCTGTATGCGTCTTCTGCAGGTTTTACTGCAGGTCTAGATATGTTTTCTCTTTCATTTGATGCTTTTCCAAATCCAAATAAACTGCATTGTAGTTTGTAGGTTGTACATGGCAAAATGTGGAATAGGAAAAAAAGGTATGGAGACTTTCCCAAGGCAATATGTTCATGTACTTGTTATTAAATATAGTGGGTGACGTATTCTGGCTCAGAGTCCCATTTCCTTCAGTAGGGATTTTACAATTTGTCACAAATAATTATAGCCATTTTTACACGTCCCTTGTTGAGGCATACTGCTCTTACTTTCCTATTTTTAAGCAGTGACATCTTTCTTGGCCTATCTCTGTGATGCGTTTTTTGTTTGTATTCATCCTTTCATGGTTCAACAGCTTTTAAGGTATTCAAGTACTTTTTACTGCAGAATCAGAAGCACTTTTGGATTTGTAATCACTGGCTTTCAAAAAGCAATTAGATCATGATTGAATATGTTTTTGTTTTATTTAGGACTGAATAATCTACTAAAATGGTTTTGTGTCATAGTTGACAGTTTCTGGTGGTTTTTAAGACACACACACACACATTGTATTTGAACCTTTACTGACGAAAAACGTTTCAGTTTGACATTTGTTTGCGACAAATCTTTTAATTTGTACAGTTATGGTTTTCTTTAAAATGTAACTAGCTCTCCTGAAAGCACAACGCTTCCTCTGGCAAAATTGTGAAAAATCCCACCAAAGCGGGCGGAGCCAAGGGACACAGAGGGGTGTGGCCAATGGTAGCAGGCTGTGATCAGGGTGAAAGCAGCACAGCTGCCGACTCATCCACTTGGTCGCAATATTTAGCGACTATTCAGATTCTCTAGTAACTTTATTCTGAAAAAAAAAAAATATCAAGTAGCTTTTTTTCTGTGTTGTTGGAGATTTTTATGGCTGTGTGTCTGACTGAGACGGTTTTATATCTGAATGTGTAGCTTTGAAATAACTTTACCGCTGTAATCAGCATTATGTTTAGAAAGAGCCTTATTTTAGAATTAACACTTATGTTAAGAATTAATGTTAGAATTGTTTTTCAGTGTTTTTCACTATATTAGAACATTAGCATTACTCTTAAAAGTAACACCAACATTATTTTTAAAACTAGTGATAGCATTATATTAGAAATAGCATTAGTATTGTTTTATGCTCATCATGAATATAAGATTTATTATAGATTTCCTTGTGTTTCTTTTTAACTAATCAAATGAGTTAAAATGCTGCATGATTAGTAATACAATACATTTCTGATTATATTAATTATCAGTTTCTGCTGGCTTTTCTTACACATATTCTATTTCATTGTAAATATATTTATTTTAGTTTTACTATCAAATAAGTTAACTCCAGAAAAATGTACAACACATCCTTTAAATTTGTAATTGGGATCCTTTGAGTGATTGTTGACAGATAGACTGGATGATTTATAAATATGAATGTAGCATGATCATGCTATATATCGTTAAAGAAGCTAAAAAGTTAGTAAATGCTTTAGTTGATTGTATTTTTATCAACCTGGAGGACGTTTGTCTCTAATTCTCTCCAGATGCTCAACTGGCAGGAGCCAATGACATGACAAATCACATACTGAACCACTGCAAACTCACATCAGCTAGAAAAATAATAATAAAAAAAACGATCAATCGCATTCAGGAGAGGAGAAAAAAAAGTGCTGAAAATAAAAGGTGACACAGGGAGGGAAGCCGATCGACTGTAGGTTTGACCTCCACTCAACACAAACAGCCTCTGAATCCCTGAATCTTCACGGCTAGAGGATTTTACTGTATCAATCGCCCCCCCGCCCCCTCCTCCTCTTAGCCACCAAACCCACACGGCTGGACAACCAATAAGTTGCGGCGAGGACTAAAAGCTCCCGCAGGGTGAGCGACAAAAGGACTCCTACAGTCCTGGAAGGAAAGTGCTCCCTCTCCTCTCACACTTTCTTTTCCCGTCACTGTAGGAAGACATTATGGAAGTCATTATTCTGGCCCTCCAAGTTGCCACTGAAGCTTCAGGGCTCTGACCTGGCTGGGCGTGCTGTGTGTGTGCGTGTGTGTGAGTGTGTGCGTGTTTGTAGGCCCTGCAGGATGCCGTCCAGACCCACAGAGTGGGAGATGGGAAGCATTAAGAGTAATTTTTTATTTTTCTCAGATTTCTGACTTTTCCTCCCCTGCTGAAGAGCCATGGCACACGGTTTTTGCATTTGCACTTGATAAACTTTGATATGAGGAGATGCATACACACACAGCTGGCATCAGGTTAAATTAAAAAGTATATGAAAATGCAATAATGTCAAGTGTCAAAAACCTTTAAGTTGAAACAGAAATTTATATTGAATGGAGGGTTTTTTATTGTTATGGAAACATAATCATACAATCAAGGGACTAATTGTTGAAAACAGGAAGTGGAACTGATTTTATTACTAAAATGTGCATTTCATTGTTTTTGGTGTCAAATATACATCTCAAAGATTTAGTAAAGTATATAATCCAATAAAAATTTCTCATTAAACAAATAAGTTCACTCTTCTTGGGCAGAGCTCATAGAATTTGGCTGTAGATTATGCATTTATCCTTTTTTTAATGTGGGAATGATGCAAAACAATACCTACAATCATTTTCATTGACCAAATACTTTTTGCTGACTTGTTCCTACTTTATATATAATTTTGAGATCCATTTAGTCTCACTATCAGTTATCATTTGATTTTTAAGTTGATAAAGTTATATATGTTGTGTTACAGAAAATCAAAACTCCACCCACTCACTTCTGAGTGGGTGGAGTTTTGATTTAGAATAAAATGCAATCAAACAAAGTCAGACCATCAGATTCAGGTTGAATGAACACAAATATTTCTCTGCAACTGTACGACCAAACAAAACCATTGCTGTCTCAGACGTGAAAAGGTGTTGAAAGAAATCAGAAACCTGATTATTTTTTAAATCATATGTTCATAAAAACATCCCTAATCTCTTTTTTCCTTTATTACAAGACAACAGCAAGAAAAACCTCATCATCTGCAAAGTAGTAATAAAGAGGAGCCAAATTTTTATACATTATGCACAAACTGTTTATTTTGTGCAAATATGCAATTTGTTCCTACATTCTGATTAACTGATTAATTTGCAAGTACGCGCTAATTAATTTGCTTGCTTCCTTTGGGTAATTTGTTAACACAAGATCAGCAAACACACAAACCGTCGCCTCTTACCCAGGAGCCACAGTGTGCACCGAAGGGAGCCTGCCTCGTCTTACGACTGCAGCTCCCCTGAAAACATGATTTGTGAATTCTTGGAGCGTTTGCATATTGTTGATTTCACGTTGGGGGTTTTTTTGCCAAGCATTTCTGTTTTTTAAGGCAGAAAAACATGTAAAATTGTTGATAAACTATAACCTGATAAACTGCCTTGTGCACAGCCTGCTACTTGTAATCCCCTCTATAATTCAAACACCGTTTAGACGATGGGCTGCAGAAGGTCCCAAGTTTAGGTGGATGATCTTGTATTGGTAGGTTTATGAGAAATTCAAAGATGGTTTTATAACCTAATTCTGATTAAATATTCTTTTCACACTTTATTGAAGTTGGGTTTGTAACAAATATTTTTGCAGGGCTCTAGCGGTGGCAAGCTGCTTTGATTATGATTCAGAAAGTTTTGCCTTATGGAAGCCGGTCTCTCTTTACTCAAACAGGAAGTAGTTTGCCACTACTTTCCACTTTAAAGCATCCAGGTGAGCTTCTAAAACCAGACATTTAGGCTTCAATTACACCACCAACCACTAAATTCTCCCTCAAGCAATATAAAATAACTTCATCACCCTAAGCTCAGCAGTCAGCAACCTGGGTTAATCCTGGAGGGAGTAATTTACCAGGATCTGCTGTACGTACTGTATGTCCCTGTTTTATTCATGATCTAATTGAGGTTAACTGAAACGCCACTTAGCAGTCATCGGTCCATCAACAACTAACAGCTGCCATAGTGAATTAAATGCATTTTCAAAACAAATGCAGTAAAACCCCCTTTTTTTTTTTTACTTCTGACCTTATGTTAAGAACTCAATTTAGCTTCACATAGCAGTTTTCTTCATAATAGTAACATTACTGCATAAATTCCTCTCATCAACGGCCCTGATCTCGATATTATTGCTGTATTTGTCATGTTAAAGATCATCAGAGGCTCCTTTCAGCCGCCATCGACATGATCACCAGCACCTTTATTTCCAACCTCATCACCGCCACCTTCTCTTTCTGGCTCTGTGATTGTTCTGGAGCTCTTGTATCTTTTGATTCGGCGTCTAGAGAAGGCCTCGAGCTTTTAGGCAGAGCGACTGATGGTTAGAAAGAAAAAGGGTGGGACGGGGCCGGCGGGGTGGGGGGAGGTACAAAAAAATAGAGGACGACAGTGGAAGCAGGAGAATCAGGACGGAGGCTGTAATAGGAGACGCCCAGCAGGAGGGCTGTTTACTGTCACTGAAGGAGAAGAAAAGAGAGATGGGGAGGCGGGGGGATGATGGAGGGAGATGGACAATGAGAGGGAAAGAAGATGCAGGAGGATGAACAGATGAAGACTAACCTTCAGGAAAAAATTTAATAAATAAAAAGGTGTCTTTGTAATATTTCTAAATCCATAACATCATTTTCTACATCACAACTGAAGTTAAACAAAGATAACTTTATGCATCTGTATCCTTTTTGGGAGAGTTGAAACAGAGTTGAACTCTGCTTTATGCTGTATTTTTTATTTGTGAATACAGCGCTGTGAAATAGTATTTGCCTTTAGTCACACCTAAATGTTTTTGATTAAACACAATTTGATATCAAACAAAGATAATCAGAGTAAATAAAAAAATGTAAAAGAAAAATAGTCAAATTGTGACTTTAGAAAAGTGTAATTGCCTTCTAAGCCTGGCTGACCTTTTTGTGCCTCACTTTCCAGGAATTTTATTCTTTTTTAAATTATAAAATCATGTGTTTTTTATTTATTTTTTAAGTTAAAATAACTTATTTAAATCTTACATGTTATGCTCTTCTTTCTGATTGCCAATCATGACTCATTGGTGCTCAGCCTGGAGGTGTGTGAAGCTTAACACAACCTGTGCTGCGCTCAAGTTGAAATCTGTTGAACTTTAACCTCTGCGAGGAACTCACACGGTCAATCAAGACAGGATATCTATGAAACTGCTCTGAACCAGGCAGAAAAACAGTCAGTTTATGTGAAAACTTCTCCTCTCTGGATCAAAGTTTTCTCTCCCTCTCTTTCCCTCCACAGTAGATTCAGTTAATGCACCTGTTCTGCTGCAACTTAATCAATAATCCATTAGATCCATGAAGTATGAATTTGTTTCAAATCAAACAAAAGTTTATAAGAATAAATTGAGTAAATGATTCAAAATGAGCAACGCATGAAGGAAACAAATCATCCAATTTAAGGAGGCAAACGATGAAAACAATAAATATCTAGAGCAGCTGATAGCTGCGTTTCCATTACAAACGTGCACAAATCCTTGTCTATATTCTACTGTTCCACAAAAAATCCCAAACTTCTGATGATGTAGTGTGTGTTTTTATGCTTTTATATGTTTATGCTTCTAAAATCACCTTTGAGTCAAAACAATCAGGTTGTTTTTTTTCCCCCCATTGTGTTTCTGAAGTTGTCTGGGTTTTGTCCAGTGACGTTTGGCACCTCAGCCCCACACAAACAAAATGCTAATCCTCTGAAGACAAAATAACAAAAGAGAGCTTCCTACTCGGTCAAAGAAACACTCATTAGAGACACTCTTAACCACTAAGATCAGTTGCTACCAGATAAGGTCCTCCCTCCTTGTACTCAGACCTCACCTGTCACACCGACACGCCCACTGGAGCTCTCACCTGTCGAGCTGCTCCAGCGTTCTTTACCCGCCGCTGGGACCGGCTCCAACATCTGTCAATTATCCGTAAGCAAATCCCACAAGTGATTGACAAGCCAGTAGAGCCAGGGATCAAGTTCAGTCTCTCGGGGATGCGTGTGTGCGTGTGTGTGTGTGTGTGTGTGTGTGTGTGTGTGGAGTCAACCTGTGACACGGCTAAAGCTCTGACTTCAAGTGGCTCAGGTTAACTGGAAGTCGATGGGCTGAAAAAACACAAATTGTTTTTGTGGTTGAGGCCTTGTGGTCTGAAGATGGAGACCATGAGAGCAAGCAAACAATTCTCCAAGCAAAAATCCTGAGGCAGTCAGTCAGGAGATGCTACCGTAAGAGAGATTTCTACAGAGCCCATAAAGGGGACAAGGGCCAAAAAATATAAAAGTAAACTAAGTTGGTTTCTCATGTGCACCGGATTGTATATTGTGTCCTGAAAAACACCAAATATATCTTAAAATGTCATCCAACATTTTTAAAAAGACAAGATAAATTATTTATTTTGTTTAATTTTACACTATTGTGTAGGAAAGCTGTGCAGCAAGCCACTGAAACACTACCTGTTAAATGTTACAACATTCAAACCACAGCCCTACGTTACATAGCTGGTTTATCCAAAAAAAAGTTGAGCAAAAATGGTGTCAATAGCATGTGGCTATCAATAATGCTGACCAACATAAAGTTACTCCACTCAGTTAAGTTTAGATTTTATATCAAAATTAGATAAAATGCTAAGGTTAGATAATATAATTCAGCCTTTACAGTTATTTTCATGAATAAACAGTCTATTTTTTTTTTATTTTTTGCTTTACACAATTTAATGTAAACATGCTTGGTGTATATCTTCCTTTTGGCAACTTTTCAAAAGTTTCCTTCCAATTCTCTCAACAATTGGGTAAAAATGGAGCCATTGTCTACCTGAGGACAGGTTAAAGGATGAGTCTTGACCTCACCTTACAACCTGAACATGCTCACAGGGCGTGGGGCCATATTAATGTCCTGAGTTAAACACAGTAATTACTCAGCTTTATTGTTCTCATAGTACATCATCCATCAGGGCTTGACTGTGTATTTGTGGGTCTTTGACAGAGAAGCAGACTGAACGCTGAATCAAAGAGGCGACTTTCAACTCCTATCAAATATCTGCTGAGAAAGGAGAGGAAGAGGGAAAGGTAATGGATCAGGGATGTTTCTCAGGCAGCTGCGGCTCAGGGAGATTATCCAAGACCTCTAACATGGGGGCTTCGACCCTGTCAATATGTCCCAAGGACATATGTTCATCAGCAAGACAATAATCACTCTAATGGTTATGTGTGTTAAAAGTTTGAAAAGAGCTAAATTACATTTTGGTACCCCTGGAAAAGATATTTATTTTTATTAAACACCTTAATCATTTGTAACAAGATATTTGTTGGAGCCTGAAAACAATTTATATAAGCAGTCTTCAACAAGAGAACATTACTGGATCAGTATCTCCAATATCTCCAGTAAGTTGACATATTGGTCCACCGTAACCATTTAGATCCAGTGATCTTTTTGGACACTAAATTAACTTATTTTTCTCAAAACCAGCACAAAGTATCGCTATGATACTTATATTCTGATCCAAAAGACACAATAGGTTGAATTGTGGTCCGTAATGGTGAAATCAAGGCTTTAAGCATATATTATATTCGATAAATAAGTAGCTTTAGCTGCAAATCTTCAATAAAGAAGCTTTATGGGAAAAAAGTGGGTGCCACCCATTCACTCCAGAATTAAACTCAGTCTATGAGGAAAGTTCATTGAGTTTGTCGAGCCTTGAAAACTCCACGAAGGTTAGAAAACTTCACGAAGTGGCACTTCTTCCCAGACGTGTTCCTCTGACAGCAGCTCCACCTTGAGAGTAGCAGCTCTCAGAGTTGCACAAGGTTGGAGGGAAAGAAAAACAGGGCTGGAGAGGCAGAAAGCAGAGAAAAAGCGAGGTGAGGAAGAAAGAGGTGAATGAATGCCAGCACAACTGAATACAGTTCTCCAAGGCTGCTCAGATTGGATCAATTCAGCCGTGACTGAGGACTGTGATGAGTGGTAAACATGCTGGATAATGTGTGTGCGGACGGGCTCCGGCTCTGTGTGTGAATGTAAGAGATTGAATTCACTAAGTGAGGTCTTTTGTCTTCCAGTGAATCCAGTTCAGAGGAAGGACGGGCAGAAGTATGAATCCTCTGTCCAATCTAATTGATTATGTGCAAGGTTGGAGCCTCTCAGAGAGTGAAACATCGGCACAGACAGCCTGAGAAATAGACCGTTAAAAAATGATTATAAGATCTTATTCTCTCGGCGGCCTTGCTCCTTCACATTCACTTTTTTTTTCTTTTCTTATTCCCTGTCCTGGATCATTGAAGACGACGATCTGAAGAAGCTGCAGCGGAGTCGGACTTCTTCTTTAAGTGTTTTCTAACTAAAAAATTCACCATTTAGTTTCTTTTTCTCCTACATATTTGAGATTACAACCTTTTACAACTCCATGCATTTGTGCCTAAAAATATAAAGTTTTTTGTCAAAAACTACTTATGAATGTCTCTCCTTTCAGACTCAAAATAACAAAAGGCTATCCTGTCTATACTTATGTTTCTCAACTAAAAAAGAGTGAAAGTTAGAATATGACAGAAATTCATATATAATTACTAGTTCTTCTCAGCATAACAAAACCAAATATTGCATCCTGTCAAGAAAAAAAGCTTTAATAATTCACTAGAGGTGTAATTAAATGTATAATTTTGAAGATCTTTACAGAAAGAGAATGAAGTTTTTCTCAAGTGTTATTGCAATAATCATGAACAATAATATCACAACTGCATGTTTTCCCAAATAATAAGTAAGGACTGGCATACGAGGTCAATAATCCAAAGAAACCATGCGGACTCAGTCTGAAGTTTGAAAAGGAGGAAAACTGAATTTCCTCGCTCTCCTGCTGGGTGTGTGTCTGAGCAGAGACGGAGGACAGGCAATATTTATTGACAATGGCTGCTTCGCTCGATAAGGAGAGGCATAAAAATCAATCAGCATAAAGGTCTGCAGGAAAAAAGGTGAAGCGCATAAAGGAGGACCGAATGCGAGAAAATAAACCCTGGAAGCAGACGGGGTCAGGGATGGAGAGGGCGAATCGGATCCGGATGAAGGACAGAAGGACTGAAATAACAGAAATCGGGTACAAACTGTTTCGAAACATCTGGGATTTAGAGAAAACGTGATGAGCTGGTCGCTGAAAACGGCAGAAAATGTTGAGTTTCTTGCCGCGGGCGCTTGGATGGTACTCAGCATTGAAGAGGGGGATGCGTGCTAATCAGATTAGTTTGCTTCTGCAGTTGTTCGTGGAGACAGTGAGAGGTGTCCCATATTTAGCCCCCGCCGATGTGAAACAAGCTTTAACCTCTCTTCTCAATGCAATTCTGGGCTCTTTAAAGCACAAAGGCCGAACTGGATACAACTCATACCGATGAAAGCTAGACCTGAGATTCTCCTTGTATAATAACCTGGAGTAAGTTTCAAAGTTTTTACAGAAAAAACCTTTAAGCAAAAATGTCTGAGAAGATCTAGCTGCTTTTAGAAAAGCAGAACAACATATTGACTATTAAATGTATTATCTACAATAGCAATATTGATACACAGCTATATTATACCCTCTTACTTAATTAGTGTGGTTTTCAGCTGCACACCTTTCATTTCTACACCATGACTGCCCTTGAAATATTTCCAAACAGCTGAAGTCGTCTAATGGAAATTTATTAAATCGGCTTATGTCTTGGTACAGACAACCAGGTCAGATCAAATCAATATAACCCCAAACTAAACAAGTTCACACAAAGCAACAGACCATGTTTAGCTAAAAGTAAAGATGTCTGCACCACCAAAGCAACAATTTCCATTTTCATATGAGACCTGTAGCTGCAGAGGTAACATAAGCAACATCACCGTCAACAAGCAGCAGCTTAGCTCACTTAAATCACATCTAACAATCTAAAATGTGATCCAACTGAAGTCTTCAATGTCTAAAATAAGATTCTCACACCAGGTGAATGCAAGTCTATCAAATCTATCAAGTTTAAAAAAAAATGTCAGAAAACACCATTCAACATTTAAACAATAGCTCACTGTTGTGATTTATTTTTGAAAATTAAAGGTATATTATTTAACACTTTAAAAATATAACTACATTTACACTCAAAAGAAAAATTAACACTAGTTAATGTTAGGGGTGATGGGGTTTAATGACTTAATAGGAAGTGCTTTTATTTTGAAAAACGTTCCTTATAAATTATGCTAAGTTAATTTTGACGTAAAGCTGCTTAATACGTAGCTGAGCTGGATATTTATGTGTTCACTGATGTGATGCGACAGCAAATATCAACAGGTCGTTAGAATCTGCGACGGTCCAGGTCAACAAATCAAGCGCACCTTTGACAGGACAACGAAATCAAAAGACGTTGTTACTTATTTTTCTGGAAGTTATAATTCCCATAATGTTACCATGACTTCCATGACAATCGGTGCCACACCTGATTGATCATCTGTACCAACCAGGTGTGGCACTTCTTTTGGAAACGCCTACTTCGGCTGCAGGCATACTCATTAAAATCCGTAAAACACTTGTCGCTGTTCCCATAATGCTGTGCGACATATGCTACAGTGGGAAAGCTTTTAGGGGATTTTCTGAGTTCTCTTGATTTTGCCAGGTTGAGAAAACTTTTTTTTTTTTTTTTTTTTTCTTTTTGGAACAAGTAACCAAATGTCTCCTAAAGAAAACTACAAATCTAATAGATGAGTCAAAAGAATACAAAACCCAACACATTTACAACAAACCTCCACAGTACAAATGCAAACTGGCAACTCCAGCGAGACATTGAGGAAAACTTCATTAAAGAATGCTTATAAATATGACTCACAGTTGATGTTTACTGTGACGGAGACCTTACTGACAAAACTTCTCCCATCTTTTCTCCATGAATTGCTCCCAGTTTTGTTCTTCAACGACGCTCCTGTTGACAAAAAGAAAAACAAAACGTTTTCCAAACCGTAACCCAAATGCTTTTCTTTATTATCAGTTGTATTTTATTGTTTTTACTAGCCTTATATTTCACTTCAAAAAACTGTCCTAAAAGCGCCGCGTCGATGTCCAGTTTCTGTGTAAAACTTTAGTTTTTAATTAGAGTCAAATTTCACCTGGCGTCTTTTCCGTGACGCTGCAATTCCTTCCTCGGCCACACCCGCAGAATAACACGAAGCACACATTACAGCCCAGAGGGGCGCTGTTTCACTCTTTTCATACTGTTAAAATTCAACTAAAATAAAAACAATATAAATCTAAAACAAAATATTTACCAGTTGGTATTAAATAACCAAATGAATTGCAAGATACGTAATTTGATTTGTTAGTTTATTATGGTAGCCAAATACAAAGCAGTACATACCATAAATGTTATTTTATTATACAAATATGTAAAAGTTAAGATGCAAAAATAATATTTTCTCGTGTGTTTTTGTTCATTTTTTTTGTGTCATATTTAGTTGAAATTCAGCAGTGACCTAGAGAATAAAATGCATTTGGGTATAACATTGTTCGTGCGTACTCACCAAGACGCCTACACCACCCTCACTCTTCTGCCAACCGGAGCACTGAGATTGTTCTGTGTTGTATTGTATTGTATTTGACTCCATTGTGTGTCAGGACATTGACGAGTTTGACAAAAAAAACATGACAAGACAAGAGGACAAATGGAATTAAGTTTCTGCACAATTTCCCTCACTTATAGAAAACAGAGGCAGAAGGTGATGGGAAACGTAAGAAAGGAAGACGAGAAAATGAAAAGAGGGGTAAATAAAAATCTGATTACTTTATTTAGTCAAACGACATCACGCACAGACTGAATGTATAAATCGTTCTTGTTGGGGTGTGCGTGTCTGAAACCGTTTCCCTTTAAAAGCGAGGCCGCACTAATGAGAAAGTCCCTTTGTTGTGCGGCCGCAGGAGTGGCCCTAAAAAACCCGAGATCTAAACAATCAGCAGCAAATAACAGCAATTTCACAGCTAATTCATAGATTTCACGTGTGAATGCCCCCATTGCCACCCTCCATTTAATGCTGTGAAAAGAGACAAGTGTGACATTATAACCACAGGATCAAACTGTGGGTGGTGGGTAGAGGTCAGGGTCTAATGACTTAAGTCTGGTTTGAGTGTTAGACTTGCATCCACAGAAGTTGATTGTGGCAGACTGCACACCTCCTTACTTAGGCTATGTGCCATTGTACATTTAATGTTGCTAATGTTAGCGTAACGGCCAACAGAACTGCACTTTTCAGGCAAATTATGTTAGATTATGGTGACTAAAAAGCTTATTTTTGTTGTATTTAATGATCTGAAACATTTGAGCATCACAAAAAGAACAAATCTGAAGAAATGTGAAGTGGGGCACATTTTTTTTCACACCATTGCAAATGCTTCATGTTGCACATTTACTTTTTGTCAGGAAAAAAATGTTTTCTTGGCCAAGTGGCTTGAGCTGCAAATGTTTGTCATTTGCACAGCTCTGAGCACTTAAAACATTTAGAGAAAATGCTACATTAGGTCATGGCAGATGCAAAATAAATATTAAAGCATAAAAAGATAAAGACGAGAAGCCATTAAATATATATATATATATATATATATATAATTTTTTTTTTTCTAAAACTTTTTCTTAACCAGGGCAAAGAGGAAACATTAAAAATGATTCATGTTTTAGACAAATCTTTTGTATGAATTTATCAAAACCTTAAAAAAATCTGCAATCCTTTATAAAGGAGGATTAAAATGATTGCAAAACCTCTAAGTCTTGTTAATTTACTACACAAGTAGGAGGATTTTTGTTACTTTTAGACGGCTTTCTTTTTCTCCGGTGATTGCCGCCCTTTGTGCTAATTTAAGTCAGCTACTTAGTTTAACTTTCAGAAAGAGAGCATGTAATCATAATCCGGGAGAAGCTAAACTTTTTCCCTTAACCCTTATTTCACAGTCAAACACGACTTTCTCTAGGTGCCTGGCAGTCTAATGGGATTACAATCTATAGAAATCTTGTATTTTTAACAAATCACCTGTTGCTGAAGATGCTTGTAGCACCTTGCGTTTACACATCACTGCCAGTCGGCGTTTAATTGCGTGAATCTGCTAAACATACTTCAACCAGGAGAACACACCAATGCGCTTCCAGCTATCCGTCCCCAAGCAGCTCAAGGTGATTCTAAAGAGGTGATGAAGAGCTTGGAAAGAACTTGGTTACACCTTCAATTACGCCACCCACATGCCTATATATTCTAGAGTGTGTTCTAAGTAATGCAGCCTAAAAACAAATTGCAAGGTAGACACACTGCATTATTTATATTTGAAGTTTAAAGTGGTTTTTAGATTCGACAAAACAGGCCGTAAAAAAAGACAGACTTCGGTCGTTCTGCTCTCGTTTCGCAAATGACTGGGTGAGTCACTGCATGCGCTTCAACTTTTGATGAAAATCCCGCTCAAACGCACAAGATGGAAATGCTCTGCCAGTTTTCCCTCTATCTGCTTCCCTTCTGTGCATCTTTTTTGGTTTTTATTTTATTTTTTTTTTATAACCGTTGCCCAGATTTCACCTCTGACAGTCTTGCCCTAGATATTTCTCCCATCCTTGTCAGACGCACTCGCAGGTCTCATCTGCTGCCAGCTGTGGAGGAGAGGACGTGGAGATCAGCGCAGATGGGATGTGAAAAGGATGACGGGAAACCAATCGATCCAAATCCTTCATCCTAATCTTGTTGACGTCCTCGGATGGAGCAGACAGCAGCCCTGCAGCAACTTTAGGGAAAATCTGTAAAATACATTTTCATCTTTTTTTCCCCCCCTCTCTCTTTCTCTCCCTCTCAGCTTCATGTAACATTTCAAGAAAAACTGGTTCAAGTTTGCAGCAACGTGAGCAAACAGTTCAGTTCAACCTTCAGACTGTATCTGAACATCTTTTAAAACTTTCAAGATTGCGTTGTAGCTTTAAACACGTGTAAAAAATACTATACTGCTCCCTTGTGGCTTTTGAAAAAACTGCACCAATAAGAAAATCCATTGCCACACAGGTCAATAAATTAGAATAAAGTCTTAAGTGAATTTATTTCTGTAATTCCACCGAAGAAGTAGAGTTATGACGATTACTTTGAATAGCCACTCTGGGACCAGTGAAGGCATTTAGACACACAGAGTGGCATATTTTAAACATTTATGTCTCAAATGGTCAAGAAAACAAAGTTTCTCAGAAAAAGTTGATTCTTACAGAAGACAAAATAAGTATTTAAAATTTAGTGGAAGGAAAAGGTGTTGTAAAAAGTGGTACTGGAGTGATATGGATGTGGTTGCAGCTTTTAAGAGATTTGTGAAGCAAGAGTTTGGTGGCGATTCACAGGAAATGGACCATAGTCACCGTCTGTCCAGGAAACTGGCTGCAATGTGAACATTCTTGTGAAAAGTCACTCCAGAACCAGTTTTAAGCAATACTTAAAATGAACAGGAGTAAATACTTGAAATAAAAAAAACAACAATTGAACTGATTGCTAATTTTGATACATAAATGTGTCTTAAGAAAAAAAAAAGAAAACACAAAACAATTGTTTTTCCCCCATACATCCACTTGTGGCTTTTATTTTAGAGCAAATGTACAATCGTGTGCCATTGAAAGCTAAAGAAAAATTGGCAAAAAAAAAAAATCCACAATAAAATTTTGATAATACTCTTAAAAACTGTATACAAAAACACCCCAAAACTGTACAACAGTTAGCATAAACTACACGTATATACTGTTTATATTTTTTTGTCTTTACTGTATCTGAGCGTACAGCAGTTAGGCGATACCATTAGTTAGTGAGACGTACAGATTTCTTTACAATGATGCATTGCAAAACAGAAACGGTAGCATTCTGTCTGGAGGTCGCCGGTTTAGAAAGTCTCGCGCCAACGCGACAACCGAGACAGATACAACCCTCGACTCATGGCTTTAAACGCTTCTACAGCAAAGTGTCATTCCTCATTTGATGCTAATGGGCGCCGGGTTGCGTCTGAACGTCGGCTGACGCCACAGAAACGGGTCGTTTACATTCGAAGCTACGCACACAGATAAACACGTTGGTGCATTGATGTTTGGTAGCAACAAATTTGGGAGTCTGAATGACGCGGCTACATATAAGACACGTAAAATATGGTCTCTAAAGAGTAAAAAGTAATATTGCAGTTTTCAGGTTTGCTGTTTTTAAGTTCCAATATTTTGTCTGATTTAGGGGGAAATTTAAGAGATCAATTATTTTAAAAATCCTCAATCCAGCTCCAGTAACTTCATCCCAGCTCTTAAGGTTGACTTTTACTTTTAGCTCTGACATGACATTAAGATGATGAGAGGCAATTTTTTTTTAACTTGTTTTCTTTGTAATATCCTCCACATTTATTAGCTCTCGTGGTAGAAATGTGCTAAAAAAAAAAAAAAAAAGCTTCACCTTACATCAATCTCTTATTCCAGTAACATGATCTCGTGTTGAAAGCAGTCGGAAATTTTTTTTTAAAATTTTCTTTTACATTTATTCAGAAAGGAGTGGCAAAAAAACAAACAAAAAAAAAATCCCAACAAAAAAGAAATGCTTAAGAACCATCACTGGTAATTTTAACTAACAAAGCAATTTTTCTGACTTTGATGGCTTCCTGTTTCCCTGGGAAATAAATATGACTCTACATAGAGGCCCGTTTCTATTGGTCACTCTTCAAAATAGGAAAGACAAGGAAATCAGGAAACAGCTACTTGCCTCTAACCTTTGTTACATCTATGGTCAAAGCAGTAGAAAAACTATCTTTTTTCTTTTCTACCATCACAATCAAATGTGGAATTTGTTAAACTCCACTGGGAATTTAACTGGAATCGTGCTTTGGTCAGACGACACTCCAAAAAGGTGGAGGAAGCATTATGATGTGGACCATGTTTTTTGTTTTGTTTTTTTTCCCCCAAAGGCACTGGGAATTTTGTGGGATTGCTGAAATTTCCTATATAAGAATATGTTACCGAAATAAAAGATGGGATTTACTATGCAGCTTTTCACACATTTTATATGTCAATCTACGTTTGTTTACTGCATATATCTGAAATACAAAAAAGATAAAGACGTCAGGAATTATAGAAGAACAGTAAAGATTTGTGTCAAAATATTAAGTCTTTAGCTGGTAGAGCTGATTTTCTTTATTTCTGAATTTGGATGTTCGTTGATTTCATTTTGGATTTGAAGTGTTTGAAAGCAAAAACTGAATTCTAGTTGTAAAAATCCAGCATTTGCTTTAATTCTAAGAGTTAAAGCAGGAAACCAAGACACCAGGTATAATCCATGTTTTACAAAAATGTCCTTTACAGAACTAAAAGTAATACAAACGTCTCAGAGGCAGGCATATAAATAACACAGAAACAGATACTAAGTAGTCGTATTGTTTTGGTGGAAGTCATAGCTAATTTGGTCGCCGACTTGGTATCAACTTAAACTCGCTTTTCAACTTATTTCCCCATGTTTGCTTCTATGCAGCCATGCTTTGCAGAGCCGTTGTACCATCTAAATGCTCCAACAACATGCATTGATGCACCGTAAAGCATTTAAACAATCATTTATCTCATAAACTAGCACAAGGCACCTAACGTAAAGCAGCTAAAAGTATCTCTACTGTAGCAGCAACAAGGCTTTGGTTCATCGAGGTCCTAATCAAGTCATCAAAACAGCATCTCTGCTCTGTCTCATGATGGATGGAGAGATGAATCAATGGAGGAATGTGGCAAAGGAGGAGCAGGACAGTGGATGGTGATGATGATGATGATAAGACAGATGGATGTAGCAGAGGTGGGAAACCTTCCACAGGATTTCACCAGCACAGAAGAAGAGAAAAAGAGAGACACAGCTACAAAGAGAGAGGAGAATTGTAACATTATTTTATGGCTTTTGAAAAAAAAAAAAACAGCAGACTTTAATCTGACTTTAGGAGTTGGGGATTTGTTTCATTTTTAACACAGGTTTAGGTTTGTGTGGCTTTTTTTTTTTTTAACTTGAATTAGTAATAAACTCAAATCATATTCAGAGCAAAAACACCTAAAAATGATTTTTTTAAAATGCTTCTCAGTCATTTTATTAGTTTTCAAAGCAGAAAAGTCATTTTAAAATGCACTATTCTGAAAAAAAGAAAAGCCTTTTGAGAACAGGAAGCATGTCCAAATATGAAATGTGACCTCACATCTGTAATGGCACCATCTAGAAGGCCATTTTCTTGACCAAAAATGACCTTCTTGACCGAGTTAATAACCGAGATGGGTGTGAGGCGACACAATAACGGGATGTAGTAAGCACTCTGCTACAAAGATCCTCTATGAAGGGGATTTTGGTGATCTAACAAGCTGGCAGCACCACGTCTGTTCAGCAGCAGACTGCAGGCTAGCTACCTGAGAAGAAACCTAGAATAATCAGCCATCTAAAAATCAACTCCAACTTAAACCACATAATAAAAAAATATCTTTTGTGCAACAAGCAACTGGAAACTACTAAGATTAAATGTTTTGGTTGAGTCTGTCTACATATAATTATAACTATAATAAGCAGCAGTAGGAATAATTATTGCATTTTATTTTTAAATAAATGTATTTAGGTCATTTTGTTCTTGTTGTAAATACAGTGATACTTTGGAGTTCTTAGTTAAGGCCAAAGTTTTCATATAGTGTGAATGATAAATTTCCCTGTTCTTATTGTGAATAATCTTTTGGTGCCTGAAATGGATAATAAAAGGTTTATAAACCGTCAAGGCATTATTAAATTGACATTAGGTTTGTTTTATTATCACTGAAGCTGTTATCAAACTTTTTTTGGCAATCTGATGGGGTACCTACTTCAGAAGAAAGTTTTTAGTAAAGGCATTAAGACTTTGGGGCACTTTGAGTTTCTTTGATTTAGGAATTATTTTTAGATGCTTTGATAAGCAAACAAACAAGGCAACACTGAACCATTTCTACTAGAGATGCAACAATCTTTCTGAATCAGCTACTGTTCACACATTAAGCAAAATCTTGTACCTCAATTTACTTTTTATTAGTTTAAATAGATCATAAAAAGGCCAAAGAGATGTACTTTGATCCATAAAAATGGGCATAATCTTGTAACAGTTTCATTTAAAATGAAAACTCTGGAATCTACAGGTCAGATCTCAATGAAAACCAGAAATCTGGATCTGATTGGTGCATCTCTGATCTCTAACAGCTAAATAAGGAGCGTTTATACAACCTGAAGCTCTGAACATAAGACCGTCTAGCTTTACGACACATCTAGCCCAGACAGCACTACCTACAGGTAGCAGGAAAGCCTGAAAATGGAGTCAAAGTCGGTCTTTGTTTTTCTTTTGTTTGTGCGTCAGAGACTTTCCCAAACAAGGACCGACTGATTCTCTGGCGTTCAGGCTTTCCTTCTCTGCTACACGCCTCCTTACAGTGCAGTAGGATCTGCGCGCAGAGCCCTACGGAGAGTTTCTGGATAACATGTTTGCACACAGCCAACAGCAGTTATTCCTAGAGAGAGACGGTCGGGGCAGAGAGGAGAGAGGAAGAGATGAAGCAGCTGAAGACGACAGAATGAGATGAGTCACTATAATAATAATAATGATAATAATCCCACTCAATGCGTAAAAACAGTTCAAAGAAATAACAGATGAAGTACACTTTAGCTGCCACTGAAGGCAGATACTGTTAAAGGGCCAGTGCACATATTTTAGAGTGAAATCACAGTTCTCGAGTCTCTGTTTTGAGGGTTGCGACTTAAATCCACCGAGTCCCAATGTGGCAACATGTCCGACTCCAGCTCAGAGGCTCTGGGAGGTTAAAGACAAACCCTTTTTTGCTCAGTTCAGCTCCTTTTTATTTGAAAACGTATTTATAAAAAAAAAAAAAAACACCCCACAAAAACAAAATAAATTAGACTGAGGTCTCTGGCCCCGCCCCACTGGAGGCGTTCCCTGGCCTCGAGAGTCGGGAGCCATCAGTAAATCGGAGCAAGGGGGTGAAGGTGCGGTAGTCTGGCGCTCTTTGCCAACGTGTGAACATGACTTTCTTGTTTGGGGTGTCAGACCTTTGAGGGTTCCTTTGGGTTCCAGAGCCTCGCTGGTGGTCACCGGCCCTGGGCGGAGGGTGGAGAGCCGCCAGGGGCGTGAACTCTGACAGCTGGCCCTTGTAGAGCTTATCGGCGCTCTGTGTGAGGAATGAAAGAACAAAGATAAGACGAAAACATTTGGAGTGCTGCAAGTAGTTTTAAGAGAGCAGGTGAAGGTGACATGGCTGTAACAAACATTTCTTGAAGCTTCATAAAATACAACTAAATATGCAAATTAGCTGAATCTAATGGGGAAAGCTGTACCACCGTAATGTCACCTTCACATGGGTTAGCAAAGCAAACCAAAAAATTTCAGAAAAATAAATCATGCAAATGCAAATCCGACCACTGAGCATGCAAGACACTGCAATCTGAATAAACGCACTTCTGTTTCTGCAGCCATATAAACCCGCCACCAGATGGCGCCAAACCCTCATATGAGAAATCAAAGCTTGACAGGTCTTCATAACTTTTGAACTTTTTCACCTTTCACTGTATACAATTGTGTTTTATTGTGATTTAATGTGAACACTGCATAATTATCCAAAGTACATTGAAGCACAGGGGTCAAAATGAAGGTCCGGGGACCAAATCTAGCCCACCGTAGCTATTAATGTGGCCCTCTGTACCTTCAAGTGTGCTTCAAATATTTTGCTAAATTACATGAATGTGAAAAGATGTTCAATATTAATTTTAAGAACTCACTGCTATTTAATAATTTTTTAATAGTTTAATTTTTTAATAGGCTCTAATAACAAATTGCCCAAATTGTAAATGAGTTTGACAACCCTGGCAGAAAAGTTTGTTCTAACGTGAAAAAGTTCAAGAGATATGAGTGGTTCACATTTCCTGATGGATTGTGTTTGATGACAATTTGAAATCCCAGATTTATGCGAGTAAAGCATCACACCCTGGCAAAAAGGAAATAAAATAATACATAAATAAAAATCACTCCACCAACTTGAAGCTTTACCGTGTGGGGTAACCTTTTAGGTTTCTGTGAGAGCTATTCCATCTAGTAATGAGTCTGAACTGTGGGAGGCCAGGGCCCTCTCAAACCTTGTCATATCTCTGCCATGCTGTGGATACACAAGCAAACATCCTGTGTTTGGGAAGACATTTTAAAGCGACGCAGTTGGAAAAGAAAAAAAGCACGGGCTTGACAGCGTACAAAGGAAGCCGGAAGGAGATGCAGGAAAAGGGCGACAATGGAACAGGAAGAGGAAAGGCAGAGGATCACCTCATGGAGGACTA
Source organism: Poecilia latipinna (assembly GCF_001443285.1). NCBI lineage: Eukaryota > Metazoa > Chordata > Actinopteri > Cyprinodontiformes > Poeciliidae > Poecilia > Poecilia latipinna. Next base: position 130,820 of record NW_015113472.1, on the reverse strand, counting down.
GGGTTAGAAACTGATTCTGCTGGAGGTCTGAGACAGCATGAAGATGGTGGAAGGCTCGGAGGCAAGGCACCGACGCTTAGCCTTTCACAGAGGAGGAGAGAGGGGCGTAGAGGAGGAGCAGGAGCCAGCAGGGTCGAGGGAGGAGGAAAAGGAAAGAGTTACAACTTTGTAGGTCAAGAGGTCACACCATCAGTTTTAAGAGAGTGGAAGCAAAAATGAGTGACTGTTTAGCTTATTACCATAAATGTGCTTTACAATTTTGTATTAATTTTAATAAATAATTAAGTCTCAGTAATAGAGATCTCTCTTTTTTTCTTAAAACACACAAGAGGTCATTCAATGGAGAGATGAGCTTCATGTGCCACTATAGATGTTTTGATAGCATCTCAAACTCAAAATATTTACAGTATCTCTGAAAAGTCTAAATCTTATCTAAGTATTTTTATTACATTTTATGTAAGAGACAAATAACTTGGAAGTAACTTTTCAGTAAGATATAGGAGCTTGTATAAATAAGCTTCTTAATGTTGATGAAAAAGTGGAAGATATGAGTGACATAGTTAGCCATTGGAACAACACATTTTAACTAGAAATATGGGAAAAATGTCTATTTCCACTGGCAGATTACTTCACTCATTACTTTTTCCATCAATATTAAGGACTTAAAACAAGCTTATATGTTTTTGCAGTGTGTAACATATTATTCAAAGTAGAGTCAAACGTTTCTATCAAAGGAAACTCAGAGTAGCGACACATGATTCTTCATAAGTGAGACATTCATAGTGTTAGCAGCCAAAAATAAAACATTGTACTTATCTAAGTAATAAAAGGAGCAAAGGACACAAAGGATTAAAGGCTGGCAGCCACCACAGCAGGGACGTAACCCGGCCTAGCATTCATCTGCTCAGGCACAATTACCGGTTCTACATATGTCATCACTGGTAATAAAAGTTACTGCAAACATCAGGAGTTTGCAGTGAAACCTGATCATAACTACAGGTGACGATGGAAGTTGTTCTACTTTAGGTATTTCATTTAGTGAAAATAACCAAGAAACGAAAAAGATATTTACATTTTCTCTTCAAAGTGAATGGTTTTGTTATGATTTATAATGATTGTGAAGCCTGTTGACAACACAACTAAACAGGCGTTACCTGTACAACAGGTACCTCTAATGAGTAAATATGCGAGACGGTAGGTGAGGTTTGTGTGTGTGTAGTACGCACCTGTATGCGTTCAGTGGTGGTGGGCCACAGCGCCCTCCAGAACACCTTCTTCACCACATCCGGCAGCAGACTGGCTGTGATCAGCAGGATGATGCTGAGCCAGGCCGGACCGCTGGACAGCATCTGCATGAACACGTAGTACATCCGCTGGTAGTTCAGGAAAGGCCTGGAGGAAAGAAAAGAAAAGAAATTAGACACAAACATAGTTATTTATAAAGCAATATGCTATATATACATTTTTAATTTACCAAATAATTCCTCCCCACAGCAGAGAGAAGACTACAAAGAAGACAAGCGAGCCCCAGATGACAAAATGGTTGATCCACGTCCAGTAATGAGTATCGAGAGCCAACTAAAAGAAAACAAGACAGGTAAATGTCCGCTCGTAACGGCAGCTTTAACATAACCTGCTATTATTGCGTTACCTTGAATGTAACGGTGAAAACGAGTACAGTGAAGACCAGAGTCCCAAATGTCCAGTTTCCAAACATCTGCAGATAAAACGTGTCAGCGGCTGTTATTGTCACTTCTCTGTTTGTTGTATTAAATGCAATCAGAGTCAATAACATGAAGGGTTAGTGTGATGCCATGAAACAGTAAAATGTGTGACAGTCTACATTATAGCTGCTACTTGTTGAAAATTAGTTACGGTACACAGGTGCATCCCAAAGAAATCTTTTTATTTCTGGCCATTTAAAAACAAACAAACCAAAAAAACTGTTTCCCAGAAAATGTGAATATTTATCAATTTTTTTTTTTTTTTTTTTACATGTTGTGGTCTTCACAATCTTGTTTGTAGATGTTGTAATCTGAATTGTATCAAATGTGTGAATAACACAAATTTGTACTTGAATATAAAAGCAAGTAGTGGAGGTATGAGAATATGTTTTTTTTACTCCCTTTTGGGCTTTTTCTTTGTTTTCTTGTTTTATTTTTGACTTTTTAATCTGTGTTCAAAATAAAATCAGTCACAGTAAAGTTTGCTGCCTTGACTGTTGTTCAGCAAGCATCGATTGACTCCTCAATAAAAAGAGCAAGTTGAGCACTGCATTTAAGGATATTATTGGAAAATTGTGTGGAAGGAGAACATTGTACAGGGAACACCTGAACCAAGAACATCAGAAAAACCTGAACTGCTGCTTAGTGGGCCTAAATCACGGTTTAGGGAAGTGTTCAGCTTCTTGTGAATTTTCCACAACAAATGGTAATTTGGGGCACAATATCATTTTTAGTACTGTTTATTTCAATAATGCAATAAATGTTTTTGTGTGCATTAATGATGTTCTAATTTATTGAGATGCACCTGTCTTTAGGAGCACTGCTTCAGAAAGGAATCAATCAATCAAACAGATGGCAGGTAACAATAATAAGGTGAGGAGCTGGTCATCAGATGACTGATGGATGGAAAATGGTAAAGCGTACTTCTACATTCCTAAAACAACTCAAGTTTGACTAATTTAACACTGCAAACCCAATTTTCTTCCGACTTTTAAGCTGGCACCACGTCTGTCAGAAGATACACTGAACCTGATTATTATTGACAGGAAATGGAAGCTGGAGGTGGTGCACCACCAAAGATCTTCCTGAAAGAAAATCATACACAAAATGGAACATTTGAGGCAATTTTGAGCAGATCTACATCTCTGTCTGATTTAACAGTAAGTCAATGTAAAAATCAAAAACATTACAGTGGAACCCTGCTACAAAATTGTTGCTGCACAAATGTAGCACAATTGGACACCAAATTGTGTTTGATTTTGTGAATGGAGGGGGGGCTGGTTGGCCTTTGATGACCTCTGGAAATATTTATCAATTTCTTCAAAATGACAAAATGAAACTTTTTATGCACCACCTTCTACCTCCATTTCTCATGTAAAAAAAAAGAAAAGAAAAACAATGGCTTCTGTTTAAAGTGCACATATTATATTTTAGATCTAGAAAAACTTTAAAATCTTCAACAACAAAGCAGTCTACTAAAGTCCACTTTTCTTAAAAGAAAGTTCCTTTTGGTAACTGTATAATGCAAACATGAGAACAGTTTAAAGAATCATAAAACTTTAGAAGTTCACTTTGGTCTTGAGTGCTGTCTGACTAGCTGTTAGCATTAGCATCTAGGGTCAAAACATCTGGTTAAAAAAGGCCAAGAGCATCAGCTTCTGCAGGTAAACTATTACCTGCTCATCCGTTTATGTTCTGCTTCAACAGAATATTGCTTCAAAATTCCTGAATTATTCCTTTAACACATGCATAGAGAACATCTAATGTAAAAATGACAAAGATCTGAGAAAACATTGGAGTTAATAATTTTTCATTTTCTACAAACATCCTTTAAAATGCACTTTTGTTTAAAGTATTATCCCTCTTTCTAAGGCTCATTAGCTGTGAAATATGTTTATATGAAGGATGAATAATGTCTAAGATGATAAAAAGTGGTAGTTTCTTATTCATCCACTCATTTAACATAAAGTTAACGCATAAAAGAAGCACAGAGAAGTCTGCGAACAACACAAATGCCTTTAATAAATCTACAAGCTTAAAGGAATGGGCATGAGATGAAAGTGAATGCTGCTCTCCATCAGTATGTCAGATGGGGGAAGAAACAGGGAGCTGGAGGGTGAAACTATGGTGAGGTGGCAGAGAGACAGGGACAGGCTTACCATCTGTGTGTTGGTTGTCATTAGCTGGGAGGAAGAAAGACAAGCAAAAAGAAAAAGCAACACAAAGGTAAGAGTATAAGAAGAAAAATAAAGAGGTAGGAAGAAAAACAAACTTTGTAGCTGAGGAAAAAAAAACAAATGAGATTAAAAAAAAAGATTTATAGCAAAGGAGCAACTTAAGGTGGTTAAAAGAAATCATGAAAAGAAACTCAAACATAACAGAAGAAGATGACAGAAATGCTACTTTATTTTGAGCAGCGATCCGAGAACCTATTTAGATTTCAGCTTTTGATCCAACTTGTAAGATCATCTACTATTACTGCCTAGGTGTATTCAGTAGAATAGATAAAAGCAATATTAAGTGGATTACCACTGAATATGCTTATAGTGTTAGTGTTTCAATTTACAGAATAGGAACAAAAATTAAGGGCTACCAGCAAATGTTAGATATCTCCAAAAGGTGGTGAAACATAAGCAATAATCAGATAATTACAATGTTTAAACAAAAACATAAATGACCATTATCTGAGTTGGAGACAAATCAAAAAATGGCAAAAGTGGAAAATTGGAAAGACATCAGTTGTCCTAATTGAACAGATATTATTTAGATGTCCTCAAGAATGAAACAGAGTTTTGGTCAGACAGGGGCTGATATGGAGGCGTCGGCATTACCTGTCCGTTGCTGGTAAAGGTGGTGTTGTCAAACAGGAAGTAAGCACCAAAGAACATCACAATGGCATCATACACACCCAGGACAGTCCAGTATATGAAGATGGGCCACGTTAGTAATGAGTTCTTGGCTATGTCTCTGATGATGAAAACAAGATTCACAATCAAACTTAGAAACTCACTGGTTTAAGTAGAAATCTTCACATTCCATATGTTTTTATTTTAAAACATTCACCAAGTTAATTTGTTTTATTACCTACATCTTTCATCTTTATTTTTCCTAAAACTAAAAGTTACCCCTATGGTAAAGCTACGATAGGATTAGGAAGCTGTTGTTCTCACACTACTTCTGTCTCCTACTACTCTCCTCCATGCAAATCCAGACCTGGAAAAACCCAGACTTTAAAAACCAACCCACCTGTAAAGCGTTGGCTCCTTCTTCAGGATGTCCATGTTGATGTGCTGCTCCATGAGGCTGTAGAGGAGGATGGGCAGCGACGTGAAGCTGATGTTGTAGAGAGTCAAGTAAGCCGTGTCGTACAGCGGCTGTAGAGAAAACAGACCAGCGCTCGTCTTATCTTTATTTCTGAATTTCTTACATCGGTTTTTGACATTTTGTCATTGCCAACCTGCTGGGAGAAGCCACAGAAAAACTGGTAGAGGAACTGGGGAAAGATGAAACAAACATTCTGGGGGGGGGGAGAAGAAGAAAGTTTATGAGATTAAAGGAACGTATAAATGTCTCAAATATGAGTTTTGGCATAAAATAAACAGCATAAATACAATGCGGATTACCTTGTAGAAGAAGTATTGCACGAGTTCAGAGATGCGTATGTAGTAGTAGTGTCCATGAACAAGCAGCATCTTTTTGAGGTGTTTAAACTTTGGGATAGCGTAGTCACTGTTTCTTACTGCCTGGCGACCCTCTTTACCCATAATGCCTAGAGTGAAACGTATAGCAAACAAAACACGTCAGCACTGCAGTTAAATGCATTAGCTAAAGTTACCTGGAGAAATGCTTTGAAATGGTGCCCAAACCTGAGTCAAATTGACAATTTGCTGAAATATTTTGAATAAAGCATGGGTGAAAAGAAAAAAATAAATTGTTTGTATTTGTTTAAAGACATACCCAAAATATTTGTAGCTGAAATTGTAGAAAGTATCGACTCAGAAAGGATCAATTCAATTTTAATTTGTAAAAATCTTATATATATATTTTTTTTTATTTTGCAGCGATAAACCACACGGTCCGTCTTATAAAACCTAATAAAACACACCAAAGTTTGTGGTTGCAATGTGAAAAAATGTAGCAGTGATTAAAACCAACGAGGCCGGTGAAAACAAACCAAGGAATAAAAAGCAACACAAACTCTAACAAGCTGTAAAGGATTAAAACAAAGCAGTATGCAACTATTAAATGTTCAGTTGTGTTTTCATTGTTTGCTTATGCTAGATAAACACCAACCGATGCCAACGTGAGCCTCCAGGATCATGCTAACATCATTTGCCCCATCTCCAATGGCGAGGGTGATCGGGTGCTCTTTGGACGATTTGATCATCTTGACTATCTGAAAACAAAAAAAAAAAAAACGCCAGCGATTGTTGTCGTTGCACCGACTGGATTTACCATGTTAACGCCTCACAGAATAATTTCTACCTGTGCTTTCTGAAGAGGAGCCATTCGACAGCAGAGCACTGCACTGCAGTTGCGGCAGATTTCCAGGAATATCTCTTTGTAATTCCCTGAGTTGGAGTCTTCCTGGCTGGGCCTCATTACAGCGGAAAGGGTGGCGCCGTCGATTATCAGGCCATAGTCGATGTACTCACTGGATAAACTGGAAAGACGCCACAGACCAATGGTTGGATGGTCTCATATTTCCATCCTTTGCATTTCTATTTAAATAAAGCAGAACAGAATCAATTGTGGTCACAAACACGCACCCAGAGGAGGCGTCGCGCGACATGCTTCCGTAATGCCGGAGCACCGTCCTGCTCAGCTCAAACAGGACGTCATGCAGGCTCTGCTCCTCCGTCCGCTTGGTGGTGAGCTCCAGGATCTGGGTGCTGCGGCGGAACAGCTTGCTAGCGTAGCAGGTAGCAGCCGCAGTCTCCATCTTATCTCCGGTCAGCACCCACACCTTCATGCCCGCCTTGTGGAGAGACTCGATGGTATCTGCAGCTTTCTCCTGCAGCCTGGGGAGGAAGTACGGGTTTAAGAAACATCAGACTATTGGCAAAAAGCATATAAAAAGAATCTGAGCTTTTGAGTCGACATCGTAACCCTGGTAGTATGAAACAAAGTATATATTTTGGAGTCAAATACAGCAATTTTCTATTTTTTCGCATTATAATTTGATAGAAAATGAGTGCATTTCAAAAATATATATGTCAAAAACAAGCAATTTTACACATATAAAAACTAATTTGAGTTTATTACGTAAAAACACAGGAAATTCCCAGTTTTATAAATGGTGCCAACATGTGCCAAGAGAAAAACACCTAGATATTTGTTTTTCTTTGCACGGGTAACATCCAGAGGTGGATCAATGGTTTCCAAATGTTTGTAGTCTTGTTCATAATGGTTCTAAAAGGTTTATATAATGTATAATGCAAAAACATTTTCAAAATTATGTTATCTCATTTTCTCTTAAACTAGCATCTGCTTTGACATTTACACTTCTGATGGAGTTTCCAAGTTTTAGCTTTATTTTGATACCAAGATTATTGAAATAGAGTTTGGAATTGCTGAGAAAAACTAAATTAGATTTGTTACTTTAACCACATAATTCAGAAAACAATGTGGGGATAATGAGATAAAGAAAGCAAACATCTTTTTTTTAATAATATTTTTACAGAAACATGCGCAGGTCACATTTTGTTCAGAACAGTTCCTTTAAAACTTGTGCTTTTTTTTTTTTCTTCTCCCCTACACCGGAGCACCCTGCTTTGGGATATTGGGGCTTGCAGAGTTTTAATGCTACACCACTCTCTACCTGTCCTCTACAGCGGTGGCTCCCAGCAGGATGAGGTCTCTCTCGATGAGGTCATACGCCTCGGCCACCAGCTTGTCCTGGTCCTGAAATTCCAACTTGGCCCTAGTAAGGAGGTGGCAGACCTGCTCGTACTGCTCCGGACTCAGCCGCCGATAAGCAACGCAGAGAGTCCTCAGGCCTTCCTGGAGGGAACACAGACAGACACGGAAAAGGCTTTGAAACATAAAGGCATTCGCTGTCAGCTCTGAGTAATGTAGGGTGCAGTGTGTGGGCACCGGGCTCACTTGTTCAACACCCACAACCTACATTTCCATTGCCACTGAAAGCTGTGAACTATCTGCTGCTGCAATCACTCAGAGAGAGATAGAGAGAGGAACCTCTTTTTGACCTGGTTTTTACAGCTACTTTAATTCACTTGATCTACTTCAGCTGAACAGACACACTGACCTGAAACCACACTCTCAAACAGTCACACCTGTTTCTTTAGAATGTCATTTTAAAGAAGTGATATTTTAACATTAGTAAATATTTTTTAGACAAACAATTGTTTTTAAACTGCAAAAACAAAATCTTAACAGTTATTTTTGTCTAGTTTCTAGTGCAAATATCTTATTACATTTGAAATCAGACAAAACTGATTGGATTTGCACGAGTGGTCAGTCTCCACCGTTAAATCAGATTGGACTTTAACCATTTGAATTTTTTAAATTAGGTTCTGTAAAATGTAAAATGTTTGCAATATGACTTGTGAATGTATTCACACCCCTTGGATTGTTTACATTTAATCAAACTCAACTCCATATTCATAAAAAGTGAAAATTTATAACGTTTACAGAGAAAATTTGGCTGATGTGGGCCATGCTTCACTGATTCACCTCTTGTGGTAACCTTGGAAACTGTGGTCAGGATGTAGCTGTGGAAACCACAAACGCTGTGCAACCTTTACAGCTCAAAACTGCTTCTTATGAGAACGTCTTCAAGTTATTCTCAGGGTTTCTGAGGAAATGTGGATGGGTGACTATGTGTTGTGTTTTTGTCCTTACCACTGCGTTTCGCTCCACCCGCGCTTTGATCTGCTCCATCTTTCCTGAAACCACTCTCGGGAAGATGGAGGAATCGGCTCCTTTGCAGAACAGGTACAGCTCACCTGCTCACAAAAACAGAAAAAAAAAACAGAGTAAGAGGAGAAAAAAAAAAACACTAAAGCATAAAAATAAACAAGATATGTATACAGTTTTAGATGCGTTACCCGTGCTGGACCTGACGATGACGCTCATCCTCCGTCTCACAGAGTCAAAAGTTAAAACTTCTAGCAGCTCAAACCTGCCGTTAAAAATACAGAGCAAAATAACTGCAGCTGAGTTTGTGAATCATGGACAAAAACCTTTAGAATCTACAGAGGAAACCTCAAACAAAAGGTCAAACATGATGCAAAGCAATCTTCTTATCCTAGCTGGAACACTAATTGAATTACGAATATGCACAACATTGAGAAGTTTGAAATTTTCATGCATTTCTCTCTGTATTACTAATTAAATCGTTTTGTAAACTGTGTGAGACGGATTAAATAAAAAAAAAAACAATCCAGACGTGGTGAGTGTTTGGGGTCACACTAACCTCTCTATCTCATCTTCCCTGTTTAAGATCTCCATCTGACCGTCCTTCAGCCGCAGATAGGTGAAGCCCAGCCTGCAGCACAGAGCGTTTTAACAGGAGTGAGTGACTAAATGAGTTGGGGTCGGGGGGGAATCTTAATTCTTCATGCGTTTGTCTGCTCCACCTCTTCATGCCCTCCACCAGCGCCACCTCGTCTGGCGAAGAGGAGATGTAGAAGGAGGAGGACTTGCCCTGGTGGATGCCATGTTTGATCCCATCCACCGTCTCCTCCTCCTTCACCTGTACCGTGTGGCACAAACACAAGGCGCGGAAAAACAGTTCCTCACGCTCCTGTGGTGGACGAACAGAGCTGTTACGCACACACATACACACACACACACACACCCTAAAACCGTCAGGGAGGGAATTCACTCACCCTGGCTTCAGGCCCTGGCGATGTGTCGATCATATCGATGCCAGCAGCACCAGGCATCACCTGGCAACAACAAATTCAAGTGAAAGTTACTATTTTTAAGATTTGTCTTTCTTTTCTGGTTTACTTTTCCAATTACTAAGCCATACAGAGTGTTTTTGGACTCAAGATATGAGAGCAACAAAATTTAATCAGGTTCACGTTTTAATCAGCATTAATTTAATAAAAACAAACAGCTAATCAGCACTGATGATACAAAACCACAAATTTTACAATTTGGTTCCTTGAATTTTTCTACAAATAAATGCAATTGTTTATTTGTCTATTTGGATCAGAGGGATTCAACATAATTTGGTTGGCAAACTTGCTGTGAATAATAACCATTTTATTATTACCTGTCCATTACAGATGATATCAGGTACGTAAACGTTTCCGTCCACACAGCACTCTATGAACTCCATGTTGTTCTCGGTCAGAGTCCCCGTCTTGTCCGTGAAGACGTACTCCACCTGGAAAGAGCAGAGTTGATTACCGCACCTTTACTTTCCTGTACTTAAAGCATCTGAGGTTTCCCCAGTGGATCTCTACCTGGCCCAGCTCCTCGTTCAGGTCTGACGTGTTGACCACGGCTCGCTCGCCCAGCTCCTCGTCAAACATCTCATCGTCCCACATGATGAAGTAGGACCCCAGGAACTTCTGCATCTCCACGGTGACGTACATGGAGACAGGGATGATGTAGTTGAACAGCACCATGAAGGCCAAGAAGTCCGTGAACGCCCTGATCAGCTGAAGAGGAAAGCGACGAAGAGGAGCCTCAGAAACTTAAAGGATGAAGAATTTGTTCCGTCGGGTCTAGAGGAAGTTAGCTGAAAGCTCACAACGTGTCTTTGCCTCTCGCTCTCCGTCTTCCCATTGTACCACGGCTCGTCTCTGTTGGGGTCGGCCTGCCACACGTACTTCAGCGCCGTGTTGATGACGGCTTTGCTGATGAGGATGCACAGGTAGACCACCAGGTAGGCGTTCATTGACCTGCAGGGGGAGACAACGAGCAGCTGCTGAGAATTCATTATAAAGACGAATGCTATTTTAGTCTGAACAGTCCAGTTTTCTGATTTTAATCATTTATTTACATATTACATACAGTGCCACAAAAAAGGTATGTATTCCCTTACGTCACATTAATATTTCAAATTATCAAAGAAATGTCAATATTACACAAACATTTAATAAATTAAAATTTATGATAATTCTTGTTTTTATTAATTCTTTTAAGTTATTGTTGCACAATACTCTCAGCCTGACAAACAAGCAGCTCAAATAAATCACAAAAACTTACAAACTTTCCAATCTGCACCGTTTCATAAAGTGATGTGTATTCATTACCGATTCCCAACAGCAAGTTTTGTTTTAGGAAGAACAAATTGTGCTAAATCAATTAATATTTTATTCATATTTCTCCACATAGACACTGCTACTAAATCAAATAACTGAGAAATCCACAGCAGAAAAAACTGTCAGACAGGTGCAGATAAAGAACTGGCCAAATAAAAAAAACATTCACAACGTCGAGCCGAGTTAATTTTGGTTAAAAGGAAGACAAATGCCAAACGACAGTAGCAAACTGCAAATGAGATCCACCTACGAGCCATCTGGACAGAAGACTCCATCAGTGGCAGATGGAAAGAAATAGACTGAGTCTCTGCAGCGAGCCGCTGAGACTCACAAACCAGCAGTCAGTGAATAAAAGATTTGAGATGTGAACAGATGGGCATTAAACAAAAATTAGACGATTATCTAATCCAGTGTGAGAAAAGAAGATGATCAGGCTGCAGCTTTGATGGAGAATATCAGACGGAGCTAAACAAGGCGGTTTCTAAAATTAAAACTGAAGGACTGGGAGATGGTGGGGAGGGAGGGCTTACTTTTCCACCGCCGATCGCTTCTGAGATTTGGACTGGTAGTTGAGAGCCATCTTGGTTTCCATGCCAGTGTAGATAGCAACACCTTAACGCAGTAAGAACACAGTTTTAAAACACACTAAATCACATGTAAAGATTCTGGTGTATTTTGTGCGTTACCGTAGATATATTCAGTGTTTTTAAGCGTCGCTCCGCGAAGCAGCAGGTTTTGAGACGCCAAAGATCTATGGAGGACAAACACTCTTTTAATGTCGTTGATTTGGTCATTAATGAAGAGAATAATTATTATTACAAAACCAGATGAAGAAACTAAAAAAAAAAACTTTTCTGCTGCATCCAAATACAGTGAAATGTCACACAAAGTACTACTCTACATTCATAAATCCACAAATTTTTATGCTGCCGCTCTAAAATCTTGCATTGAAATGTATTATAATCTAATAAAACCAAAACTAAACAAATCAAATGATATACTTGACAAAAAAACTACAATCAGGTCAAATTAACAGTCAACTCTGATGCAAAACCTGCAAAAATCTAGAACGCTGCAGATGAAGAGATTATATTTTAAAGAATCACATAATAACTTCATAAAATGAAAATTAGAGTTTCACAATGTCCTAAAAATCAGACAGAAACAAACTGAATCGTATGGATGTTTACTAGAGACAGTTTTCTTGTTATGTTTGGCGTACCTGGACACAGGCTCATTTCCCATGTAAATGTTGATATTGCCCCTAAATCTGGACAGAAAAGAGCAGAAAAGACGTGAGGTCAGACATGTTTCTGATGTCAATTCAAACCGTCTGTGTCTGTTGCACTGACTTGTACAGGTCTGGCTGCGGCTGTTCACAGTCTATGGTGGCATGGATGCAGTTAACCTCTTCCTCTGTTTTGTAAGCTTTGGTCTCTTGAACTGCATGGTACGTCTGAAAAAAAGGTTAAGTTCATATCTGAAGAGCAGAAAGAGTGTAAGTGGTAAAAACAAAGCAGGAGAAAGTATGAAGCCAAGATCAAATGCTACTTGTTTGTGTCTGAACTACCCAGAAATATGACAAATCTGTGCAAATTTGAAGCATGAAAGTGTCTAATGCAGAAATTAACAGCAACATACAGCCACTTTTTTTTTTATTTAGAATCCATGTATAATTTTACTTTGACTTCACCATAAGTTTATTTTGTGCAATCTGCAACAGATTAAATGTAAAAAACATGAAATATCATCTGCATAAATCCCACCTTGTGGCTGCTTTCCCCGTCCAGGCTGGCCGTTGTAACGTAACACGTCCCGTCATCTCGGGACGAGGAGAGAAGAATGAGATCGCACGGAAAAGACTCATCTTCCTTCACGTACACCACATCTCCGACCTGAAAGGACAGAGAAGATGAAGCTCATTAAACCCACTAATTCCAGGAAGCTTCTTTGCTCTGGTTAGCTTCTGCTAAAGTTTTACCGATAAATACGATCAGAGCGAGTTACAGTCACGCACCGTAAGCTTGCGACTGTGTTTGCGGCTCACTTTCCCGTGCTGCACCACCTGGACCAGACACTGGTTGACAGCTTTGTCTGCTTTGTGTCTCAACCAGTCCTCATAGCCCTGCGGGACACACAGAGGAAGGATTGTCTGATGTGTGGAGTTGAAGCTGATGTGGACATATGAAGCAGAACGATCAGGTCTCACCTGTTTAATGGCCGTCACAATGATGACAAAGAAGAGCGGCAGCCCGCTGGTGACGGGACTTGTGGGAGTGTCGATGATTAGCTGCGGTCACAAACACGAAATAATGATGAAAGTCTAAATTACACAAAGCTAAAAACAGTCATATCTGAATCATAAATGCCGAATATTTTTCCCCCCTTTTATCATCATGAATAGCTGAAGTTAGCTTTTGTTACTTGGAGTTAAACATAAATGTTTCTTTCACTTTTCTTGCAGCCTGACTGCTGTACATAAAAAATAAACATTTTCCTCAAGAATATGCTGGATTATTTTCTCAATGACAAGAAACTAATCCAGATGCTGCAGGAAGTAACAATCCATCCAAGAAGCTCTGCTGAGCATCCACTACCCAGTTTGATCATAGACATAATCGCATGCTAATGAGTATTAAATTCAATGAAAACTAAGCTTTGTAGGAAAATACTAAACAAACTAAACCTGACAAACTAGGCAACCTTTGCAATGACAGAAAAATATTCAAAAAATTGGAATATTTGACATTTAAGGAGCAAATTTGTCTGTGAAAATTTATAATTTATGAGGAAATGCATCAAATCTGTTCTTTCAGCAAATTTTTATTTTTAGTCTGTACTCCAGTTAGCGATTAATCGATTACTAAATTATTCGACAGTTATACAAAAAAATGAAATGGCACGTACTATATACATATAAACCACTGATCTTTCACAAAATATGAAATGTATTTTTACCTGAACCAGAAAGATGATAAGAAAGTAGAAGTTGGCCACTCTCCTGAACTGCTCAAACATGTTCTTGGGGATGAAGTTCCAAAAAGTGTACTGGAAACACAAGAGGTGAAATATTCAATCTGTGTGTCAATTCAAACAAGTAATTGATCAGCAGAAACAAAAACAGCAAAGAAGAAACATGACAAAGTGTTTTCCTTTCAGTCAGAAAGTCGGTGAAACACTGTTTCTTTTACAGAAACGTTTTAATCCAGCGTTCTGTTGCAAAGTATAAATCAGCCACACAGTGAAGGCTGAAGAGAGACATGTTTTTGTGTCTTTATGCTTTCACCGACCTTGGAGGAAACTATTCTGTTATCTGGAAACCTCTGCTGAATGAAGGCCTCAGCTCCTGGAGGAGGTTCCTTATGTCCGATATAAACCGTCCTGGTGTCCACACAGTTCTCCTCCCCAGCACACTGCAGGAGGAAGAAGACAGAAAATAAATAAATAAACGTCAAACTTCAACACAAACATGCCTGTTTTTAGTGTGTCTGCTCTATTTATTCAGTCTAAATCGACCCCAGTGGGCTTCTCAGACATTTGCAGAGGGCTACAATGAGTTAGCAAATTGTTCTTAATGAATGAGAGTTTTTGTTGCCACAGATACAAGGATGTGCATGTGACTCAGCCTGGAATGCGGCAGGAAACGTGTCCACACACTCTCCCCCCCACCACACACACACACACACACATTTTCACAGCGTGATAAGAGAATGAGAAGTTTCATCCATTGGTCTGGCACTGTGATTCTCTTTTCAATACAACAAGGAAAATTATCCACATCAATTTCACGTATTCAGTCAATCTAACATTTAATATTAAACACAATTAATGACAAAGCCTCAAGTAACATCCAGACTATGTCAGTTTTTTTTTTTTTTGCACTTTTAAGTAATAAAACAAATGTGCTTAAAAAAAACACACACACAAAAAAATATCTTACTTTGGAGGTTTGATTGACAAGAATATCAAATATGTTTTACCAATATGTAAAAATAAAAAAAAAAATAGAAGAAAACTCATCCTATGGCCACTGTTATGTATGGTGGAGGATCTGTGATGCTGAGGTTTCTATTCCAAAACAATAGAAACAAAGCCTCAGAATACATGAAAATCTGAGTTACATTTCATTTGAATGTTATTTAAAGCATGTAGAAAATCAGGTCGTCTGCTGTTAGCGGATAGTGTTGAATAACAAAGAAAAACATTATATGAACATGTCCTCAGTTTTCAGCACCATCTTAGCTTGATTAATTATGTCTCAATTCAAGCTTTTGCAAAAGAAAACTAGAATAACAGCGTTATTTAATCCGAGACTGAGTGAGAGACGCACTTAATCAGGGAATCGGCTTAACTTCAATCCTTCCTGTCTTGTTTTCTTCCTTCAGTCAGTCCCCACTTTTGTTTTCATAAAGTCTGCCTCCTCCAGCAACCTGAACCAACAAACTCTGGGAGATTTTTAATTCCTCGCTAAAACAGCCTGCCGATGAACACACGCAAAGACGATCACAAGGGGCTGATAAAAGTCGACAGTAATCTGTGGCCACTGAATGAGATCGAGTGTCAAGAGGCTGCATTTATTTAGATCTTGTGACTTCTAATTAACGAGCAAACTAAATGACGGAGATAAACAGATTTATGTTTACTTTTTTTTCCCCCCACACTTGGCGTTTCAGATCGGCAAACAAATTTTAATATCAGACAAAGATGACATGAGAAAATACAAGTATTTGTTTAAATGTGGCAAAAGTCACATTTAGTTTCTATCAGCATCCAGCTGTACCATGAACAGATTTTAAAACAGTATCATGTCCAATCTTATAGACAGATTTCTTCCTTTCAGTGAAAGAGGACATGAAAGCAAACGGCTTGCCAAATTAAGTCGCCCCCACAGAGCTCCTGTTCCCTCTTTCCTCTCCCACCTGCCTGCTTCGTCTGCTTCACCCAACATCCTTTTTGCATGTCCTTCTACCTTGAGGCATGTGCTTTAAAAGAACTTGAAAATCAAACCAAAACGTATGTGCTGCAGGTTATTTCACAGCAGCAGTAGATTTAAATCCGACTGAAAATGAAGGAATTACAAGATTGTACATATTTATGCATCAAAGCGTTTGTTTGTGACCTTTATCTCAATCAAACCACATCCTGCTAACTAATTTGTCATCGCTTGAAAATGGTGGTGGTTGTTAGTTTTGTGTTAAAAAAAAAAAAAAAAGATCACTGATCTGAGACGATTCAAATCCCAGTAACTGGATTTTGCATCATGTAACTATTAATAGCACCCTAATAAATAACTGTTTAGGCTTAAAGTTAGCAAAAACAGGTCTTAATTTGTCATCAGCTGCAGCAGTGAGCAGAACGGCAGGCGTCTGTTGCTGCTGCCAGTTTTCCCAGTGATGCCTCTTTATTGGTTTTCTCACCTCCCTCCCTCCCTCCCTCGCCACAACCTGGACGGCCTCGAAGACAATCCCTGCTATATCGATTATGCTCCGCTTTCATCTGGATTTGAGCTTTTTACATAAAAGCCCGTCTGCATTTAATCAAATAATAAAAAACGTCTTTGCAAAATAAAAGCTAGACTCGTAACCCGGAGCCGCCTCGGCCTTCAGGTGTAACCGGAGACTTTAAGCCATTCTGGAGCGCGATAATAAACTTTTATCGGCGTTTTGTGTTTCAGGATGTGGAGGATTTCAGGAGCGTATTTATAGTTGGGAGGGAAACGTGTGCGGTACGGAGAGGAGGATGGGGAGAGCGCAG
Organism: Poecilia latipinna; assembly: GCF_001443285.1. Taxonomy (NCBI): domain Eukaryota; kingdom Metazoa; phylum Chordata; class Actinopteri; order Cyprinodontiformes; family Poeciliidae; genus Poecilia; species Poecilia latipinna. Next base: position 114,100 of record NW_015113472.1, on the reverse strand, counting down.
AGGCTCTGTATCTGTCCGCCTCACTCAGCATCCGCATCTTTTCTTACAGTGGCGGAGAGCAGAGGCAGCCCATCAGGGATCAGCCCTCAGAGGCCAACATCCCCGCAGCATCAAACATGCATGAGAGCAGTCAGACGCAAAGTTACCTCTGTAGTTACTCCTGCAAACTACTGGCTATATTTAGACAAACTACCCGTCATTAGTTTGTCTTGTCAATTACATGTGGATTCTGTGTTTAGCTACATCTTGTCCCCACATTGAACTGTTGAAGTGCTATTGCCATTGATGTAACCCTAAAACTTTAAAAAGGTAAAATCAGAACAGTAAATGTTTTTTTTTAAATGTACCACCAACATTGCTAAACATCTCATCACTTTAGCTTTAGAAAGTAACTCGGAAATTCTGAATTACTAAAAGTTTGGTATAAAAGAAAAGGGGTGCCTGAAAGTATTCCTTAAATACCGACTCAGGTTGATGATTTTTAAAGAATAAACAGCCATATTTGTTATGCAATACCCATAAATAGTCACAAATATTAAAAAAAATGCTACAGAATGCCATCGACAAAGAAAAATGGCAAAAGATCAATTATTCATTGCATCACTAAGATTTTAGCCGTCCAATTTTAAAGTGCGAGCGTGCCAGTTCTTCACAAATAGCCCACGCTGGAAGCATTAGAGCCAGAAACCTGGAGCCCCGCTGTGATCAGGAACCCATAGTAAACAGGAAGAGCTGGACCCACCCGCCCGCCCACTCACACTGACCGCCACGCTTTCTGGAAAAATGACCCCATTTAAGTTTAGCCCCCCCCCCCCCCGATCCACCCACTCACCAAACCACCCACTCACAACAACTCTAACAAAGAGAAATGGATTCAGGTACAAGAAAAAGAAACCAACTCCAGTTACTGGAGGTTTGTAAAGCTGCAAGACAGAAAAAAGGCTGCTGATGCTTTTCTCACCACAGAAAAATGCTTCTACATAAAAAAAAAAATGCAACAAAGAAGAAAGACCTATTTTGTGAATGTTTCAAATCAAACTAGTTCCATCAGGAAAAGATACAGAGGTCGTTGTAAAACAATTATGTTGCCCTCAGAGACAATCTTGAAGTAAGGTGATAGTTATGTCGCCTCAAAGACCCAAATAGGAAAAATTCATTATTTTTCTAAAAAAAAAAACCCCCGCAAAAAACAAGTTGTCACTATAGCCAAAACAGAAACACTGTAACTATGACAACTGGCCAGGTTATACATTTCTTATAAATTTCTTTTATGTTTTTTGACATTTTTGAAGGGACCTCCAGAACGACTATTCTTGCAGGTGAAAGGTCAAAGATAAGGGGTTCAACACAAAATCTGAACTTTACTAGTTTTCATCTGTATTTGTTTTTATTTATTTTCTTATTTGTATTTTTCTAAATAAATTGGGAATAAAGAATATAACTGATCTACAGTGGTGTATGTGACTGCCCTGTGACCCTGGAAAGAACAAACAGGTGGATTAAAGGATGGAAGGATGCATTTATTTTTTTTTATTCATTTATTAAACAGGTTTTTTTATTTTTACTTCAAATTACTCTACAAGCAAAAGCCCCAGAAAACCATTTGTGCCACTGACATTGGGGCCACGTCACCAGAGCTAATTCTGCATGACGCCTGCCAAGCCCTGATAACATTTGGAGGACACTGGGGAAAAAATAAATAAAAAAATCACAGTAAAACACACAAATCCATGTTTGTCTGCGGCTTCACATGAGCGCGTACTTGTTTCAACTGATGACTAATGTGGTTTATCTCCCACTGCAACAGGCAGAATCCCAACAAAAACTAAAACACACATCTAATTTATGCACCGTTTATCTACTTTGGCTGTCCAAGGATGATGCTTGCATGCCACAGTTTGCTCTCAAATTCTACTTAGCTAAAAAAAGAGAAAAAAAACAAGGTCTTTCCAAAACAAACAGGTGTCAAACAAGGCCATGAGTGTGTCATAAACATGCACTGCTGAGGATTTCGAAAGAAGAAAAAAAAAAATTGCCTCCAATTTCATTTCATCAAAAATTTGTTGAATATTTTCTACCTGCGACACCCAGTCTGTTTGTGGCAACCTGGGATTGTGTTTGTGTTGCTTCAGCCACAGATTAGAAAGCAGCTGTGCTCCCCATCTGTCTCGTTCAGCCTCACCCGGGCCAACAGGCCAGGCCGAATAAGATAATCATAAATCCCCATCATCCACCTATGAAAAGTCACTATTATGCCTTTAACAGTGACGGGAGGCGTGGGCAGGTCTGAGATTCAGGATTCAAGTTTTAGTGCATAATCATTTCTTTCAGTATTTTGTACACAACACGTTTCTTACCAAGTGCAGATATGCTTAAAGGTCTGATATAAAAAACAGTACATAGTTTGGCAAATGCAGTTTTAAAACAGGTCAAATAGAGTAGGTGGCGCTCCTTTAGTGTTCATATTTTGAAATGGTTTCAAAATTGCAAATTGGTCTTTTCTGTAAAAAGCTAAGTTAGGTTGTCGGGACTTGAAAGTTAAATTCAATACAAGTCAGTTGATTGTTAAATACAAAGTTGAACCCCCATCTGTTTGCAGACTAACCTATTAGAGGATTTATCTATGGAACGTAATTTTGAATCATTTGTTGATTTTCTATTTCAACATGTTAGCATACACGGCAAGTCAGGAAACTGAGCCTACAGTTTCCTGACTCTATTTAAAGACACTTCTTGTGTGTATACTGACATAAATATTTACAGCATGCCTTATGATTTGCTATCCAAGGCTTTTGAACTTCACAGCTGGACTGTTTCATCAAGTCTTGGATCTTAAACTCCAGGCAGGCAGATGAAGAACAAACAAAGGCAAGCCCACATGAATCCTCTCAAAAAGTGGATATTCCTGCAAATGACTGCAAGTAAGTAGGTGACCTGAATGCAACAGCTTAAAAGTGACGCTCCTTCCTGGCAGCTGAACAAAACAGGCTGTGAGATGACGACACCTTCAGTCTCCGCATCAACAACAGAAAGAAACGGCAGAGTACAGAGAAAATTAGCCAAGCAAATTATTTGACAATCTGTCTGGGGGATTTTATGTTTTCACATACCGCACACTCGAAATGCCTTAATCACAAGAGAAAAATGTTGGTATTAATCAGTCAGTGGCGATTCTGCATTTCTGTCGCTTGCAGTGTGTGGGAAACACATCTGCCATAAAACTGCACCTGCAAGTTTCTACTAGCCTGGATAAGAGACTAATAACAAGTAGGGGCAGTAACCAAGATGGTTACCACTTAAAAGATCTCAAAATGCATAACTACAAGATGATAATTTAGACAGGATAGGTTTTCCTTTTTTAAATAAGCTTGACTTAAGGTCATCCAAAGGAATAAAAAAAAAAAAGTTTAATTTTTTCCTTGAGTTATTTTTATTGTAGTGCACAAAAAATAGTTTAGTTTCACCTACAAAACTTGCTTTTGTCAATATCTCATCAAAATGTACTAACATAAGTACATTATTCCTCAAAGACTGAGTCCTGGAATCTTCATAATATGAAGAAATCAGACCCCAGGTTTTATTGCACCTTCTTTTAATATAGGAAATATTTGAGTGGTTCTTTTTCTTGTGGTGAAGATTGTGTGATAGAAAGATTAAGCCTCAATTTTTCCAACTGATTTTTAGACAATGAGACTGATTTACGAATCTTAATTGAGTTATTGAATCTTAATCACATTACATCACAGTCATTTCTTTTTTTAACTCTATAACAAAGGCAAATGACTAATGAAAGATGGTGTTTTAGAAGAAATAAAAACAAGGAAAATATAATTTCTCTTAAATGTTGTCATATGTCATCCTTAGTCTTCAATATACACTAAAATGTACGAGTGTTGTTGGTCCAGTTCAAAGCATAGATCGTCTAAACTTGATACTCAGTCAAAGGAAGTACAGTGATGTAGCTTTTATTGCCTGTATAGAAACTGAAAGTTGAAATAAATAAATTATACAGTGAAAAATGAAGACTAAAAACAAGGAAATATGCGAGGGTAAAGGGCAGGACAAAAAAACCTCAGGAGATTCTTCATCACGAGATGACAAGAACTGAAATAGACGTTCACCTGCTTCCATTACCAATGTGGGTCAGAAGAGGTTTTTTCCTTCCTACTATGTGTCCGAGACACTGGGTACAGCTTTGTTTTTGATAGGATCAAAATGAGTGCATTAAAATATTACTACAACATGCTACTGTAGCCTTTACATCTACAACTCGAAACAAAGGAATCCCTGCTGCACTGTGTTGCACAAACTAAAAAGGAGCAAGAGGAAACCACGTTTTCACATACCTTTCAGGCTTTTATAGTAATCTTTACACCATGAGAAAGTGCAAATATTCACCGAGAAAGAATTGAAGAACTCATTAGAGATTGACAAAGCTCTAATATTACACTAAATAATGCACAACAAGAGCCAGGGAGCAGACAGATGCATGGCTTTGCTCCTCTGAGCTGAACAGAAGAGTGATTGTTGTGGGTTTCCTGCGGACAAGCGAAGCCATTCGTCTGGTGTCACAGAGCCTTAAACCTGCTGGTCGTGCTCGCCTTCTCTGAAGGGAAGGCTGCCGTCACTTACGTGACGTCCCATATAACTCGGCCTCCGGTGATGACAGGCGTGATTCTGAGAAGTTCTCAACACTTAGATCGCCTGATTATGCTTGTGAAATCAGAAGTGATGACGTAAAGAGATTACTGCAGAAACTACAAGGGAAGTAGTTTAATGTAGCAACTGTTTAGTCATGCAGAAACTGTCTTTACTCAAGAATTAAGTAATTTTTTTTACTCAAGAACGGGAGTAATTTTTCTTGCTTTCTGACATTAAAAACAGACAAAAATGTTTCGGTTTCTAGCCAGTTAACATTAGCAAAAAAAAAATAATAATAATGAATAACCAGTAGTTATTTCAAATTCAGATGTTTAACTGCACTAATAGAAAGGCTGCCAACATTTTTGTAAAATCTAAGTCATACCGTTTTTCATTTTACGCACATATGTTAATGTATTAAGCACACACCACTTCTGACAAAATGGAGAAATGGAAATAAACAACTATTGTTACATTTGAAGGAAGAAAGAAGCATTTTGTGGAAATATTGGAGCCATCTCTCAAGACAGCCAGGAAGTTAAAGTTTGGGGCCAAATGGGTTTCCAGATAAATAATGACCCTACAGTCAAATTAGATACAGAGAGTCTTAAAGCAACACAGTCCAGGCTTTGGAGAGATAATTAAAAAGTCCTGACTGCAGTCGAGTGGAATATTGGTGGTCGGAGCTGGTAAAATGGTGCAAGTATGGCAGCCCATAAACTAGTTCTGTCCAGAGAAACAGGTCAGAACTGAAGCGAATTATTGTGAGAAACTTGTGGAACAAAACCAAAATCATTTGACTGAAGTCTCACCGCTGGTCTCACTTTAAAATCAAATATAAGAAACTGAATTGTGTGTTTTCATTGGCTGTTAGGGATAATCATCAACACTGAAGAAGCAAGGTCTTGAACTACGTTACTGTGTGTAATGTAAGAGTTTCACTTTTTAAGCTGAATCACTGATGCAAGAAACCCTATTAATGTTTATTACGCTGCACCTGTATAAAGCTAACTCATCCAGCTACAGCGAACCTGCAGTTCGGGTCGTCCACGGCACTTGGACAATAGCAGTAACCCGCAGCCCTGCTGGTCATCAGGCATCTGTTTTCCTCAGGGTGACAGAACTATTAAACGGCACATCTCGTGTGCACGCATTTCATCTCCATGTGTCTGCGTGTTCACTTACCGCGGTAATGCAAAGCTACCTCCAAGACTCTGATGAGATCAGAGGAAAAGTCCTAAAAAGCCCCTCAGAAGCTTCATCTGCAGCCTTTATTTACCAACTTCTGAACACTTTCCTTCTATAAACAGTCTCGTTTCCAAACGTCGCTTGATTACAGGATTTACATTACAGATAATCATTTCCACATGCGTGCACATGTCCGCATGTGGATGAGTTGAACTAAATAAGGAAAAAGATTTGTCTAGATAAACCACTGATGTATGCAAGTGAAAACAGTCATTAGGCACAGGAAACGGCTTCTGATTATACACGACTGGGAACCTTTTAGTCAGAGTAATTGTGGAATAAATGGTTCCTGTAACACAAGTTTTTAGCGTTTGTTTCTGTTGATGAACTGTTCGGCAGACCTATATTATTGGACTGGAGTAGCAGCAAAGAGGAATTTAGTGAAGAATGAATCGCTACGAAGGAATTAGCCTAAAGTCAAGAAAGACTCAAAGATCATATGCAGTAAAACTTTGATGAAATAAAAAAATGCAGCAGCTGTTAGAATGACGCAAGGCAAGGATTATTAGCAACTAGTTTGCTATAATTCCTGGGGAAAAAAAAAAAAAAAAAAAAAATTTACCAAGAGAGAGGAAAAATTACATACACCCACCAATTAATGCACCTGAAATTAAAGTTTATAGATGCTAAAGTTTTGGGAATGCTGCCCTTTCTCAAACAAATTTTATATAAAGTCCCCATATAGTAATTAGATTTCAACAAGATTATACCATCTTTTACCTTATATTTTAATTAATCTCTTCCTATGACATATACCCTGTCCTCTTTGCTGCTATTCTGTTTCCAGATGTCCTGTCTTATACAGTTATAAACACAAAATCACACCCTAGCACCTCTGCCACCTGGTTTAGCAAGTTATCTTGCCAAACTAAATAACTAAGAAATAAATAACAGGTTCACTTGTCAGTCTGGATTTTCCTCTACCAGGGTATTTTCCACTGATCACCTAACGTTGTCTTCAAACATTCCGTTTTGAAGTCGGATGGGAGATTGACACCCATTTTGTTCTTAACATATCAATCATACCATTTCAATCCAACAACGTTGCGCTCCACGCCTCGTTTTGTTCTGCTATGCAGTCATCGGTTGTGACTGAATCGGCTGAAATAGCCTTGGGAGGTCAAGACCATTTCTGCAATGAGCCATGAATGTCTAATTGGTAAATTTTTTTAAACCCAACATAAAATAAAGACTCAACTTCCAGAGTAAATCTAAAGAGCAGCTGACTTGTATTTCCACTTAAGACATGCTACTTGTGTAAACAATTACATGCTTATTGTCAGGAACAACAAAAGTTTAAAATATTGATAAGAGATCTGATTTTATTAGCTGTCCAGATTACTGCTGCCAAATAGACAGCAGAGTGGCAGAGGAAGAATGAAGAGACCTGCATCAGTCTCTTCATTCTGCTGCTCTTACCAAACCCTCTAGTTTTTGTCAAACTCCAACGCAGCTATGAAGGGCCTGCTTTTACCGAGGCCTCACTCTGCCTCATTACTCATATCTTCATGACCTTTTAATATTTCTACCTCACTGCTCTCCCATTACCAGTTCAGCCAACTATTTCCCCCGTTGTTCTCCATCGGTCTTTAAAAGTCAATCATAGGAGAATCAACAGATGAAGCCAAATCCTTCTAGAGATTCGATTCTTTGTTTCAGTTTTAAATGCCGTTACTCAGATTCCTAACCTACTGTTCAAACCAATGATAGGAATGTTTTTCCAACATCTGACCTGCAAAAAAATACAAAATCATTTAAGCTGCAGTAAAAACGTTTCATGGAACTATTTTTTTTAAATCTGGAGACATAAACTATAACTCCATTACTCAAAGAAGAAAATTAACCTTGATCCCCCAAGGCAAAAACAAAACAGTGAAAGTTATATCAGGCTACCGAGCCTTTCCTATGGATGGAAAAACGTCAGCAAAGACTTTTTACTTTTCTACTATAAACGCCTACTGTTACGGCCAGTGGCCTTTTCTGTGTTTGTTGTTTTTCAGTGGCTAATCAGATTGACTCCACCTGGAAGTGGGTGCTGCCCTGCTTGTCCTGTGCCACATCCTGAGGCCTACCGTGATTGGGTCATCAATTGCCGGCTCCACCAATCACTGTTGAGGCCTCCCTTTAAGAACCAAGGACATCCTGGGAGAAGGCGCGGCTGTTTCTTTGTTTAGACAGCTTGCCACTTTGTTAGGTGTTTGACTGCTGTAAACTTGTTTTGATAGCTCTGATAACCTTTGTTAGCTCTGACAACCTTTGTTAGCTTGGATAGATTGTGTCACTCACTTTGTCCCTGTGTGGGATCTTTGATTCTCTGTTAGAGATTTGTAGTTTGTTTTGTGTACCCTGTTCTGAAAGTCTATTTTTGTTTGGTTAAGTTCTTTGATTTACAACTCATTGTTTTGGGGTTTTGTTTTGTTTAGTACCCTTTTGTTAGCCTCTACATTTTGACTATTAATTTTACCCCCTTTATTTTTGTTGAACCCAAACAATAAAACCTCTAAACTGTTAAACCTTACCACCTAGGTTTCTTTAATGTTACTTCCCTTTCCCCTGGCCGAGCCGGGTCGTAACACCTACCAGTTTGAGAATTTAAATTGGTAAATGTCAAGCTGTTTATTTGTTTAGAATAGTGCTAAACTGAATATAGTGCCGACACTTATCCTCTGAAATTACAAAAACAATTGTTCCAACCAAATGTTTTAATTTTAATTTTTTTTTTTTTTTTTTAAATCTTGCCACCAGTTCGGGGCTTTGCGTTAAATGTATTTGTCTCCAGTTAGGTTCTGGTCGGGTCCGGTTTCTCCTCACTGCTCTCTGCTCCTGTCCCCATGAATCCTGCTGCCCTTTCACGTCGCAGAGAAAGAGACAGATACATTCACTCTCATTGTTTGAGAGAAGGAGGCGGTGGGAAAGGAGAAAAATACGACCATCAGTTTGCTCAGAGGACATCAGATTAACAGTTTCTGCTCACTTGGTGTACAGACACCAGAACTGTGGGGGGTTTTTTATATTTCTTTTTTTACTCTTAACCCTTTCTAGCATGTTTAAACATTCTGTCCATTTTGTTGATCTCTTTTTAACTCTTTAAATATATAAATGGCTGTGCTATGTTCTAGCAGCATAATATATAATGAACTTGTACTGAGATTTCTTCACATTGTGAGAATAAAATCTCCATGGGAAAGAAAGAAAGAAAAAACACAGATTAAAGGGTTGAGGGAGAACCTAATAGCATAATGTGGTTATCATGAGACTGGTCACCTGACATGGAGAAGGTACTATGGGGATAGATTCCTGAAAATTACAGCTTAGATTAGTGGAAACATGCAACAATGCTGTCACTAAAAGTCACCATTATACTTACAGCTTGATAAATGTCGCCTCTCTGCATTTTCTTGGTTTCATTTAAATAAAATACAGATACAAAAACTGCAACTAATATTCATAGCATGACTACTTATAAAGTTATATACGGAGTGACCAGCTAATCGTTTCCATCAGGAGCAGTAGACATGTCACACCACATTTTATTATTCTTAAAATAAAAGACGAAATTAAAGCATCTGTCCGTCACGGGACACACCAGACTGTTATTGAAGTTTCAAGAGGATAAAACAAAGTGTCACAAATCTCTTGCAGCCTGGATGAGCTGCAAACATGTCTCAACACAGAAAGCACAACTTCCTATTGAATAACTTCTCACACCTTTTAAAACAACTTTTACTATGACTAAAAACAGCAAACAGTGAGTCTTCTTAATCTGATGGAGCCATGCATGGCGTGTTCCTTCACTGGAAAAACATCGTATCTTAGTTTTCCAACCAATCCAAGACAACAAACTAGTTGTAAAAGTAAGAATTAATGTTAGATTGTTTATGTTGTTTTTTTGGACTAGTTGGGTTGATTTTTCATTTAAAATAAAAGTTTTACAGCAAATTAAGTTTCGTGCTAAAGTCATGAAAGTACCCTGATCCTTTAGAACAGTGTTTTTCAACCCTGGTCCTCAAGGCACACTGTCCTACGTGTTTTAGGCATTTCCCTGCTTCAACACACATGATTTCAATTGATGGCTGATTAACAAGCTTTTTTCTGAACTGCAATCATTTAAATGGGGTGCGTTAAAGCAGGGAAACATCTAAAACATGCAGGGCAGTGTGCCTTGAGGACCAGGGTCGGGAAACACTGCTTTAGAAATGTAGCCCAGATGTTTAAAAATCAGAAGGAGACAGTTTAACACAAGCTAAAATAAATGCAAGTTATTGAAGCCAGAAGTATGTGTTAGTTAAAAAAAAAAAAAAAAACAAAACAAAAAAGTAAAAACTTGCACAGCTAATTTTGTCCTCTACAAAACAGCAAACAAAACTGGAAGTGGTCCAGTCTTCTGAGTGCACCAGCAGTCTATGGTCAGCTTTTCGAGACGCTGATGCCACTTACTGTACACAGATCAATACGACAACTTGAGGCACGAGAGAAAAGTTACAGCAGTAGAAGTTTAGCTTCTTAAAAAATAAAAATTAAAAAAAGCCTCATGTCAAACAGTTCAATAAATATGGCAGGTGGCAGACTACATTAAAATTGAGCTACTATGGTTTTAATGGATTTCACTTGATTGCCAATCCTGCCTCCCTTAGTGCTGAAGCTCAGTTTGGGTACATGAGGAGTGAAAACAGGGAAAAAAAAAAAAAGAGAAAACAACCAACCACTAGGTTGCAAATTTAGTGGCGGCCTCTTCCGTCTGAGGCAATCATGCTCAAATATTCATGTGGTGATTATTTATTTATGCTAAAATGCTACACGTGGCACCAAAAATTATTTGGTTTGTGATTTGGGCCTTTGAGTAATGCAGCACTAAAAGATAAATGTTTATGCGAGTTTGGTCCCATTACTTACGTCATGTCTCTGGGAGCTTTTTCTTTTGAAGATTTTCCCTTTTTTGTACAGAACTTTATTATCTGTGCCTTGAAAAATGATACATAAATTACATCTTACAAGAAGATGAGGCTGGTTATTGTATAGTGTATGTATATTATAATTGTTTAATGTAATGGATCAAAGCAGACTAACAGTTTCTTCAGTTTCGTCAGACAAAACCGCATTAATTTGAAATCCATTCTGTGTAATTTCTCCCTGTGTGCCTCAGTTTTCTGCAGGACTGAAAGCCAAACAGCGTTAGTGAAGATCACAGTCGTCTATATATCATGGTGGCTGCCAAAGTGCATTGATAATGTTACGGAATAATCAATGTTTAGGGGAATCCACTTGAGTACTCTGATAGTTCAATGCAATACCTCCTATTCCTAGCGCATGCACTTTGCTGCCCTGTATTAAACACATTACCAATGATGTTCAGCTTGAGCTTCAGAGCAGGGCTTTTGGAAGGAAACGCAAACAAATGCCAGAGTTACTGTAACAAAATAATGCGTAATCCCGTCTAATGTTCATTTGCTAATGCCACAATCAAACCAATCAGAGGCCAGGGATAACAGAAGCAGCAGCAAGGAGGTAAACGTCTTCTGCATCATCAAGATTTGGAAACGGCGTACTTGCCATCATTTCCTTATACTGTGAACATTAATGCATACGTGCATCCATCAGCACTTTTCCTACGTACCAGGAGCAATGCTAAAATGATGAGCCAAGTTCAAAAACATTTCCCTCTCCACCTCCATTTATTCTACTGGTCTCTCTCTTCAGATAGAGGCCTTTATGCACCATTAACTCAGGGCTATCCATCATCTGTCTCTTTTGTCTAGTGGGCTGTAATACACTGTTACAGACTCCAACACCAGCCTTTAATGGGGCTGTTCATGAGCTACAGTTTCCAGTCAAACTGTTTAAATGTTCCAAAGAATCACTTTCTGAAGCGCAAGTGCAGGTTGGTGTGCAGTCACTAATTTGACCCTGTTGAGGGCAATATAGTTTGTAATAACAGAAGTTAATTCAGCATTTAGCATTAGGCCTTGCTAAATACCATGCAGGTGTATCACTTTAGTGTTAGCAGAACTAATGTTTATCATCAGTGCCATGGAGTTAGCACAACTAACTTTTTAGCTAGCAGTGCCTAATCACAAATACACAAGCAACTCAGGTGAAAGTACTTTACTTTAAAAGCTGTAGTTTCTTGATGTTTTGTTAAAAAATGAAAATATGTAAATTAATATGTGTATGATACTTCATGTTTGCAGGTTAGTTGAATAATGTAGAACTTCTTATGAAGCTAAAGTAGCTGAAAAGTGAGAAATTATCCTTAAATCCAACAGCAAAGCACTGTATCTCTCTTTATTAAGTTATAACCAAGTGATATTTAATATATTTTGGTCATCTCGCAGATTGTAAAATATTAATGAGCCTCAACAAGTCAAGTTTTTTCCCATGAGCTCATGTGGGAGGCGAGCAAAAACCAGTCAGGCAGTGAAACAATCCCAGGACCCCAATGGCTTAGTGAGAGTCTATAAATCCTTTAGGCAAAGAGGCCAACTTCACTGCACTTTGTGGATTGTAGACAGAATGGATAAGCAGGTGTTTAATGATTAGCATGAGGCTGAGAGGAAATCTGCTGATGCTGGCATACATGAAGCGTGACTTAAAAGCCACTTTAAAAGGCCTCAGATACATGGCTGCCCTTCAAAGTAGCAGAAGTCCAACGTTGGCAAAGCTATCAAGACCTTAAGTCTATCTTGTTTCATAATCCTCTTCAGGAGAGTTTGAGCAGCCTTGGCACATGCTTAGATGTTTTGGTTTAATGTATATCAACTTTAGCAAAAAAGTAAAAAGGAAAATAATTGTATTTTTACTCTAAGTGTACAACAAGTATATGTCAAATTTGCAAAAAGCTCACCCTAAAACTGGTTAAAAAGGAATTCCTGGAAATCGGATCTTCTTTTTCTATAAGGCAATGCTCAGGACTCCAGTTAGCGGCCAGTTGAACACAAATAAAGTCTTTCCATATTTACAACAGAAGCACAAGAACAGTACATGTCAATTACAACCTTCTTGTCCTTCTCTGGGATCCCCTCAAGCAACCCCCGGTGTTTCCTGAATGCTACATTGAGCTGTACCATTATACATGACTCAATAACAAGCTGCGCAAACATCCGTCTGCATTGTGCACCAGTCCACCCATGAATTATTGAAAATGAGACAGAGCCAAGGAATTCATGCGATCCTCTGCCCTCTGCGTCACCTAAATACTATTCCACCTCCCTGCTTTCCAGCAACAACTACTTCACTCCCAGTAATATCGCCTCATGCTACTATTTTTCTCCTCCCTAAAGCATTTCATTATGCCTCACATGTGTGCCGATTAGCTTAACTCTAGGCGCTAGCCAAAGTAACAATTACAAAACAAAGTAGAGCAGAAGAAACGGACCTCAAAGAAGTGTTGGAAACTGGATTAAGTGGATGAGGACCTACTGCCCACCAGTAACCCTTTAATCCACGAGTTGAAGGCAGGAAGCCAGAGGGAAGAGAAATCCTGTTTGAGTTCATTAATTTATTTGAAAAGTCGCTCAGATGACCTGATGCTTGTTTGGGATGCACACTGCAAAAAAAAAAAAAAAAAAAATCTTACCAAGTATTTTTGTCTAATTTCTAGTGCAAATAATCAGACAAAACTAACTTACATGCAACATTTCAGCAAGATACAAGAACTTGTTTTAAGTTAATACCCAAAATTGATGATCAATCATTTGGTAAAGGAGTGTCCAGATCTGTCAGATGGTGAGCTTGTCCTGAGCACAGGCCTCTTCAGATCACCCCACCGATTTTTAATTGGATTCAGGTCTGGACTCTGGCTGGGCCAATCCAGAACTTTAATCTTGTTCTGGTGAAGCTAGTGTAAGCTCTGACTCGCTGTTGCGAGGGCCGATAAAACTAGTGGTTACCTAGTATTTGAAACACAGAACCCAAGTTTGAAACTCAAACCATGATGCTACCAACACCAAGTTCCACTTTCCTGTTTTGGCAGCAAAAAAAACTCCAGATTCACATCAGAGGACATTTTCTCGCATTATATTTGGGACTCTCAACTTGATTATCATGGTCTATTTAACTTTTTATATTTCTAATTTTCCCCTACACAATCACAGTTTGATTTTAAAAGACCTGAGCAGGTTTAATGCCACATTAACGGTGGAAAATGTTTTTGGAAACCCTGGGATTTTAACAAGTCAGTCGTTTTATGTCCACCGCATGAACTAAACCTGCACAGTCACGGCCATTGGTCTCTTCATGCGACATCCCAGGCAATCATTCGTGTTTATTCAGGCAACGGTGAAACTGCAGCCAAGAGAACAGATGGAAATAAATGTCCAAGCACTTTTTGCCAGAATTAATCAGAAAATCATTGCAGCTCTAATGCAAATAAATTACTGTTGGGTTAGAGACGACTTACATGTGTACACCTTGCTTTACACTAGTTCTTTTATACTTTCTGTGTACTAAAAGCAATTTCCGTGCAGCCTGTTGAACTTGGCACTGATATGCTGATGATTGAGAGGTTCAGTTTCTCAACATGGCGGAACATTAACGCTGGCTCCAACTCGAAACCAGATATAGGAGTAAGCTAATTTATAATGGAGCTAGTACTTTATCAATATTAAGAAATTATTGACTTAAAACAAGCACTTATATTTTGCTGAAAAGTTACTTGTAAGTTAGTTTTGTCTTATTTTAAGTGCACCAAGATATTTACACCAGAAACGAGACTAATATTACTTGGGAAGGCTTTGTGTTTTTGCAGTGTATGAATTGATTTTTCTTTTGGATCCAGAGCTACTAAATATTAATAACTATTCCGCTTTTTTTTCTTTTTTTTTGGATTACAATCCATTAAAAAAGGAGGGAAAACAGGAACTGGCAGGAGAAACATCATAGAAAACTGGTATTGAAAAACATCTCAAGTCAAAACTCCAAATTAAAAAAACTTAAGGATTTTAATCCTTTACCAAGCAATATGTAAAAAAAAAATAAAGACCGAATGGTGTAAATATGTCGCTACGTAATAAACTAAAATTTTAGTGAAAAGTACCTAAAAAAATTAAAATAATAAAACAAAGCAGCTACAAAGCTAAACAATTTAAAAGTTAACATTTCAGATGATGTCAAAGGTCAGAGAGAAGATGAAGAAGAAGATAAAGAAGAAGAAGAGGCCTGTCTGATGTCCAAGGAGCAAAAGCGCGGTCTCCTCTGAGCTCACGCTTCGTGATCAGGAGCTGCTGATCAGCTGACCTGAGGGAGTGGAGGGATGCAGCAGCTCGGACAGGAAGGGCGGGGCAAAGCCATGAAGCACTAAAAACAAATAAAATTAATCCTAATATACACACAGAGACAGGAAGGGAGAAAACGTGGTCGAACTTCAGTGCGTTCTGTAACCCCTGAAGCTGAGAGACGTAGAAACCACCGATTCCTTTATAAAGTGTGTTGGAGTCATTGACATGGAGAGTACGCCACAAAAGATCAGTGCTAAAGCAGCTGCTGTACACAAGAATGTCAAAGGAAAGTTAAGTGGAAGGAAAATGTGTGGTAGAGAAAAAAAAAGTGTAGAACAATTAAATTCCTTTGTTGCTACTGTACATTTTGTAACCAAATTGGGTTTCTCTGGTTGAGCATTTAAATGGGACATATACAGCTACGAATGTCCCATTACTTCAACTACATGTAACATTATTTAAGCTTTTAGAAACATGCAATTCCCCTGATCTTTAAGATTATTCAAAGTGCTGCATCAATTTCCGCTGAAGACGACATGCAAAATGGATGAACGACTTGAATAAAAGAGGGGAAAAAATATAAATCACTCTGAAAACTTTCAGTCTAAAAAAAAAATGACATGAGAATTGAACAAGCGCAGCTTCGTGCTGCGGCTGGATAAGTGCAGAGGCTCTGCATGCTACAGTGAACGCATTTAGTTCTCCGTCAGCCTGAACGCAGGAGACAACCACGAAACTTTGCAAACTTGGCATGTCACACTTTTAAAGTGAGCTATCGGCTTGCATAACACCCACTGCTGTTAAACTAATCGGAGATGGCGGCATCAGACGAGGCTTTTAGGAGCATGTGAAGACAGCGCTGAGGAACTGCATAGATGATAACCAGTGGGTTTGGATCGTCTTATGCTCTTAATTCTATAAATATGATCTAAAAAATAAAAAAGTAACAAATGGACATCATTGTTTCATCATTTTTCATAATCCACTCTGTCAGACTGAGGTTCTGAACTTTTTTTAAAGCTTTTTTTTTATTTTTTAAAGGCTTGATGGTCATATGCATCTTAGGTTAAATTTTAACACTGAAAGTTCAACAGGGTGTTTTCTTTTGCATTATGCGTCTCATTCGCTTCAGTTTATTGCGCCTCTATTGTGAAATGACGTGTTTTATCTTCACTGAAAATCAGTCACACCTGCTCTCTGTGGCTGCGCAAGACTCAACGCGTCCACACAAGGATGTCTTCAAGGTGTTTATAATTTACAGGGTTTCACCAACTCAAACTCAAGACTTTGTAGGACCATTACAAATGGAATTTAAAACCACTCAATGCTAGCAATGAATGTCACGATTCATTGCTAGCTCGCAAAAACGCTAGCTAGCTAGGAAGAGTATGTTAGCAGCTAGTTACCGGTGACCTTAACCGACTCGAGTCACAAAATGCAATAAGAGGCATATTAAAGGTCATCCTGCTTTTATTTTAATGAATTTAAAACGTTTTAATAATGTGAAGACACTGTGTTTTATTACTTTTTACTTCTCCAGATGTGGGAAACATCCAAGTCAAACTCCAGACTGTTTATCATCCTGTGAGAATCTCACATTGGCCCTCGCCCAGTTTGACTGCAAGTTTTATATAGCAATTAGAAAAACATGGCTACAATGAGACACAACAAGAAGAGCCCTCATCACACCACCAGTCGACTGGTGACTCATGAAAGTACTGACTAATGGAATGGCGTTCAGGATTTTTTATTTTTTTTCTTTTATCCTGAACAGCGCAATCTCTTTTATTTCACCCTAGCCTCTTTGCTCGAACCGATTACAGCAACACAGCTAATCAGCATCCCACATCCTATCAGTTGCTACCCCCACTTTGCATGCGTCTGGCTCCATTTCAATCTGCACACAGCAGGGATTTCATTTAATCAGCTAGCTGCAACAGTTGGGAGGCAGTGTCTAAGCCTCGGGTGAGCACGGAGACCTGCGCGGCTCTACGTTTCAGTAGAGCTCGCTCTTTCTGGATTACTGTCAGAGGCATTACTGGAGCCTAATGCAACCTGCATCCATCCATGCAGGCCGGCTGCAACCACTGCTGCCCATTGATTTCACTGGTAGGAAGGAAACAAGTGGATTACATAATTCATGCGACTACTCCATTTGTACACTCGCTCTACTGGGAGGGGGTCATAACAACCGTCGGCCTGCAGCTCCTGCATGCCCTGACACGAACACCTGAGAGCCGTGGACTCCACCTTTCAGTTGTTCAACCACAAACAAAATAGTGCTCAAGTGCACAAACCCTAAGCTTTATCTTCCAACGTGTCCTCATTACAGTTACAGAAAACATGCCGTTATATATAAAAAAAAAAATATATATATATATATATATCTGTTCAATAGCAAAAAAAATAAATGCAACAATGCAACAAGAATATGGAACTGGATTGTTTAATATTCAAAATGCATTGATTTTTTCCCCCTGGTCACTGTGGCAGACAGAGAAAACTATTCTCCAGGTTCTTTGATGAAATGTGAATTACTGAAACAAACTATAGTCTAACAAATAGATACAATCTGATTGTACCTTTGAGCAGCTTTCTTCTGGCACTCTTTCAAAAACTGCATTTTTAGACGAGTTTAAAATCTAACAGAACAAACATTCACTTTAGTATTTTGATTTTATTTTTTGTGCATCAAAGTTCATGCGCTAGGTTGCTGGATAAAAAGACCAAAAACAGGATTTAAGTGCACTTATTGAACAGAAGAAATCAAAACCAGATTTTTCAGTTTTTGAATTTTGGACGATCACGGAAAAATTGGCCGCTTCCGATCCCGTCCTGATTGATCGGTGCATCAACAGCTTTGTCTCTAATCTACGGTTTTGTTTTTGTTTACTGGTTTATTTTCACCGCAGCTACAAATTCGTAGCACTCTGTTCAAAACAGCTGGGCTGACACGGTTTAATGAGTCGGAGCGCGTGTTTACACTCCCTCGCTTGAGTGCAACTTTATCCACGAGTAGCCGTTTCTGCTGAATTTGAAACCAGCCGAGTGATATAGTTTACATGTTTTCACATCGGTTGGGTCGACGGAGAAGACGGAGGCGAAAAAGGCGGTGTAGGATAAAGAAAAACTTACATATCGGCTGATGAGAGTCCGAAGAGTACTGAAATCCATCCCCATCCTGCTCGTTTTTCCTCTGCCAACACTTCTCCGTTCTTCTGTTTCTGTGTTTCTATTTCCCCACAGCCGCTGGCTTCCTCTTTATTTTTCTTCTTCTGTCCATGACTTTTTTTTCTCAGCCGAGTCTTCTTCCTAAAGTGGAGTGGGTTTGGTCCCAAGAATGCAGCTCCCGACACAGGAGACCAGTTCTCACCTTCGAAGCCCACAAGAAGGAAGCGCACAGTGGGCGTCTTCTACGGCACTTTCACCGCACTTCATCCAGAAAAAGTGTGCTTAGGCCCCCTTGAGGTTTTTTCTTGTGCTCCCCTCCACCTGAGCGCGTGTACTGATAATCTTCTTGTCTCGCGCAGTGGCCAAAGCAGATTTGCTTTCATGTACGTCACGAGAGGCCAGGTGGTGCCTCTGGTCGGAGGTGGGACGCATGCGCGCTCTAGTGATTTCGCTGTGTAATTGATTAGTTGTTTTAGTTATTTATTGGTTATCGATTAGTGGGGGCGGGCCGGACTGTCCACCTACAGGTGCATCGCAATCAATCTGTATATATTTGAATATTAATATACGGCCATGGCAATTCTTTTTACGCAAGTCTTTTATAATATGAAGATTAAATGTGCAGACAGCAAGTTTGACTGGAAAATCAAATCAGCACTGATAGGTGACTCTTAAAAAACTTTTGAGCCCCAGTCCCCACATTACCGAATGTTCTTCTAACTTTAAGACGGGATTTGCATTATAATTTTCTCAAAACTGTAGTTATTTCTGTTGGACACTTTTTCCTTCCACTATAGCTTCCCAGTAATATGCAAACATTGGGGGCTTGCTAGTACAATTTTATGACAAGCAACATGTCAGAGTTTTTAAATTAAAAGAAACAAATGCTTTAACTATATCACCCTATTTGTTGATCTATATAATTACAAACAAGTTTAATTTAAATTAGAATAATTGAAATAAACCAACTTTCCAATGAAATTCTATCTCATTCAGAACAAGTGGACATTGATTTACAGTGAGGATGGTAAATTCAGGATGATGATCACTGTTCGACTTTGTTGGTCTTCTTTCAACATATATTTCTACTACAGTTTCTACTGGTGTGATATGCTATGTACAATTAATTTGCAAAAAGTAAAAGGATAAAATTGTTTGATCAAAACATTCAGTTAGCAACTATAATCCTGCTTACATCACTAAGATGTTGTGATGTTGACTGTATTTATTTTACTTTAATTATTCATAATATCAGTTATTTAAGTATCTTTAGGTGGAATATGCCAAACAAATTGCAATGAATGTATTTTGTAAAATAAATGCCTGAGATCAAATCGGAACCACAGCCCGCACTACTTTGTTTCAAGGGGGAAATATTTTCATTAAAATGTCCGTTGTCTGTTTCCTGGAGACGCTTTCGGCGGGTTCATATGAATCATTAGTGTAAAGTTAGATAAGATAACAGCAACTACTTCTTGTTTTTGTCCTTCAAAATAAATTCTGTCAACAAGAAATTTGATTAAAAAAAACAAATATTAAACAAAACGTGTCATTATTTGGGGAAGTTTATGCTGTTTTATTTTCAAACGTTTCAGTCCTGCTCTAAATTAAAAATATATCAGAAAATCTATATATTTTTTAAATGACAGAACTACTTTAAAAATGATTGCAGGTATTGTTTTAATTTAGTATTATATTTTATTAGCTTCTATTTTATTTTTCAGTGTCTGTGTTACTTTTGTTGACTTGTTTAAACATCTAGTCATTTTTTATTAATTCTTCATATATATAATTTTGAGATGTTATGTTTTCACTTTTTGTGTTTGTCTTTGTTTTATGTAAGTTAGAGTTTCACTTCGGTGGTTCTGCACATATAGCAAGTTTGCAACTTTGAAAAGTAACTTAATATTTAATAATGTGATACAATCAATATTTAAGTTATTTTTAATATCATTTAATCTAATTTATTATTAATTGGTTACATTTTACTAAGTATTTAGTATTGAAATTATTTTGCGTTTTTTTATATAATTTTTATGATGTTTTTAGAACTGCAATTATAAATGATTCATGTTAGCCTCTTGAGCTTGTTTATTAATCATTGTTAAGCATCAGTGCTGTTATTTTGAAAGGAACTCGGTCACATACTTCCTGTGCCATGCTAGCTTGACCTGCATTGTCAAGATGGCGTTGCTAAAACAGGGAGGCTGCAGTTAGTTGACATCCATCTAACGTATTTCTTATTTAGGGAAACGCCAGATACAGTATCCACGGACGGGATGGCAAATCTGGACCAGAAATCACCCAATGTTCTGCTGCAGAGCCTGTGTTGCAGGATCACCGGGAAAAGCGAAGGTACGTCAGTAAACGTTAGCTTGGCCGCCTTATTACCACACTGGATCTTTCAAGGAAGCTCCAAGCCAAAGTTCCATTCAAAAACTTGCCATTTTGTTTCAATTAAATGTATTGCGTTTTAACTGTACTCCATACATACAACAAATATATCGGGAGATTCGACGGGGAAGGCTTGGGATTTCGGCGTAAACATTTTACGTCAGATCTCTCATTATTTATGAATAATTAAAGGGTTTCCACGCCGGTTTCTTGAGTTTTAACGACGTAAAACGGTTGAAGTGGCCGAGGATTGCAATCAACCAAGATGGGCGTTTGTTTATGTCTATATATTTTTCCAAAATCAAAAATTTACGAACATGTTAAAATGAATGTTTATGATTTGGAGATATTATCTGGTAGCTGCGACTGGACAGGCGGCACGTAGCGGGCTCGCTCATGATGCTGCACATCCCGCTCCTCGGATGTTCGTGTAATTTACTGCCCTTATGGCTTTGATTGACTGTTTTCTAGTGTATCCCAGCTCTCTGTTAGTGTGTGAACATTTTAGCCATCGTGCAGAGTAACTGGAAGTGTTTGCGGCTTCTGGATGCACTTGCACCCTGCTAGCTGCAGGCCCCTGCAGGATAGAAAACAGCCACGCCAGAGGCTGTCATCGTGGAGAGTGGCTTTTAAATAATTCACCCTCTGACTTTTTTACATTTTATCATGCAGAAATCACAAACTAAACACTTTGACTTAGGCAGCACATAAGTGTGAGGGTATTAAACACTGCTTAGCACAAATGCAAAAGGTTGAGGATAAAATGTGAAAAAGTGGATAAATTGAAGGAAGACCCTGTTTGCTAATTAATGGCCATGAAGCTGTTTTCTCTTGCCTTACCTTATCCTCTCTTTATCACTTTCAGCAAATGAATTAAAGCTTTCCATTTTAGTAGAGTTGATGTTTAATAAACAAATCTTGGATTTGGACTGAAACCAAATCCAATTTGAAGTATGATTAAACCATGGCATAAAAAAATAATTTCGCCCTCACAGATTTCTTCTGCTTTTGCTTTTTTAAGTCATGAATTGACTTGAACCGACCAAATCTGTGCTGAGGGCACAGTCCTCGATGCAGCTGTCCTGGTCCATTTACTGCCCGTCTTTCCCTTCTCTTTCTGCCCTACTTCTTGTCCAGCTACTAATGAATAGAGGCCTCTAGTGCAAACAAACCTTTAAAACAAAAAAAAAAGGAAGAAGAAGAAGCAGCTAAATGAGGGTTTTGGAGTGTCCAGGTGTGGAGAAACAAATAAAAACATCAACATATAAAGTAAAACTTTTTTGGATGACATGCTGCCCTTTTGTTAACCGATCATGTGTTTCTGCAGCGGAGGTTGCCCACCAGTTCCAGTATGCCGTGCGAGTCATCGGCAGCAACTACGCCCCCACCATTGAACGAGACGAGTTCCTGGTGTCGGAGAAGATCAAGAAGGAATGTAAGTGGAGCTCAGACTGTTCATGATGGCAGCTTCGGATCATTACGTATTGCTATTCTTTGACATTGTCTGAAAGCAGAGCGGATAATAAATCCACATTATGTGGGCGTTCTCATTTTTTACGCTGGAAAACATTTATTGCGCCACAGCCGCTAATCCCAGTGGACTTGTATAGTAGCTGATGAAGTACAGTTGGCGGGAACACATTGATCTGCTCTGACGATAAAACAGAAACAGCTCGGCACTTCAGAGACTGAGACGATGAGACGTTGCTGATTTCTGATTTATTTTAAATTGGACATTTGAATAAAGTCCAAGAACACAAACAAAGCAGCAGCAGCAGCAGAAACTTGTCTTTTGATTTCCGTTGCCTTTGCAGTGCTGCGGCAGAGGAGAGAAGCAGATGCTGCTCTGTTCTCAGAGCTGCACAGGAAGCTTCAGACGCAGGTTTGTGTTTCCTGTTAGCTTTAGCTAACCTCTGTAAACATTTCTATTAATCCATGTTTTCCTGCTTTGTCAGGCTGTTCTGAAGCATCGCTGGTCGGTTCTCTACCTGCTGCTCAGCCTGTCTGAAGACCCCCGCAAGCCTTCCAGCAGGGTAGGAGGAACGCCCACACAGCTTTACGATCCGACGCTGAAAGTGAATTTAAAGATGGCTGAAACTGACTTCCCTCAGGTTGGAAACTACGGGGCGCTTTTTGCCCAAGCCCTTCCCAGGGACGCCCACTCCACCCCGTTCTACTGCACCCGACCCCAGAGCTTGGCCCTGAGCTACGGCGAAAGGGGCGCCGGCCTGTCTGGAAGCGTTGGGACCAGCGGGATTTCGAGTCTAGGGGTCTACACGCTGAATGGACCCACGCCAACGCCGCCGCCACTGCTGGCTGGGTGAGGTTTGATGTTCACGCTTCACCCGTTGTCACCTAAGAGGCTTCCAGTAGAACACAGTTGTTAATCTGATGTTTCTATAAAAGTCGAGATAGAAGGAGAACCAATTAGCTCTCACCTCTTAGCCCGGAGATGTTATAACAAGTTTATGAGGCACCTGAAGGCCATTTCACCTCCATTTGCTCTCATTAATGATTCAGGAGACCTTCGGTCAAAAAGTGACCAGTAAACACTCTGGGCTCACTTTTTAATTAGGAAGGAGCGACAACAAGGTTTTCCAGTCTGAAATATATGGCTACACCTTAATGGTGCAAAGTGCTGCAAATGGAAGGAGATTATTTCATGTTTCGCAAGAAATTAGATAGGAGAACTCTGTTAGATTTATGTCAGGGTTTCTTTATAATAATAATAAATTCAAAAATAACTTAAAATAAACATTTCTCAACCAAAAAACCCATGGCTACTTTGCCGCATTCGAGTATTTTTCCATTTTCTTTTGGCAACCAACTCAATAAGTATTCCCAACAAAGCTTCAGATTATTTCCAGTACAAACCAGAACCTTTTTTGTGTGTTCCAGTCAACCTTCCCAGTCTGCAGCTGCAGTTACTCAGACGCTAGGCTCACGGTTAGCCTGGGCGCTCCCTATAAGCTCCTTCCCCTCAGCCATCTTGGCTCCGCCCACAACCCGGCCACCAGTCGGGCCACAAGTGCCGACCATCAGACCGGTCCGACCTCGCAGAGATGGCGATGCAGCCGGTGAGTCATGTGAACAAAGACACAAAACTAATAAAGAACAAGATTTGTTTTCTTTTTTATTAAAGCATTAAGTATTGTTTGGAAGTAGTTATTGATGTCACTGTGGTAATAATTTAACTCACAGAGGCAGACTAAAGAAAAACAGAAATAACCATTGGCGTCACTAATCCCTAAGGAATATAATCCCAAAATGTCTCTGCAACATGAAGTAGAGGGCTGCACGTGCTGGGGAGGTCTCTGCTTGGCCCACTTCTGTTGCAACACCAGAAATGTAACTTTCCAACTACTTTCTGCTGAGTTTTTGCAGTGAGAACTTTTAGTTTTTAAAATATAATTGTGTGGCAATAAACATTTAAAATATTATTCTCAAGCAGACGTGTCTTAAGTTGTTCAGACCAATTTCTTTTTTTTTTTTTTTGTATTTTGTCTCAACGTTTTTGTTTTAAATCGCATCTCCAGTTTTGACCAGTCGCCGTCTTCTTCTTCTTCTTCTTCTGCAGCTGCAGGTGAGGTTAACGAGGCGGCGCTGGTGCGGGACATCCTCTACGTCTTCCAGGGAATAGATGGCAAGTTCATCAAGATGAACGCCCAGGACAACGGCTACAAAATAGACAGCAAGGTAGGCCGGCGTTTGAAAGTCGTGAAGCTGAAATTCCTCAACTGGTCAGGAGATCTGGACGCGACATTCAGAGTGGGACGATGGGATCAGATGATTGTTGATGGCGCTTCAGCAGGTCGATCGTCAACGTCTCTTGTTTTGTTTTCTCTTCTTTTGATTTATTTTGTTTCCCCCCTGTCTCCTGCCGCTTTTGTTGTCATGCCGTCGATGCGGAGGCTGCGGGTGGGACTGGTTCCGTTTTCTCTCAGTGGGACTAAACATAGGCCTCTGGTCGATGTGCTCCATCAGGACACACTCCCACAGGAGGCGTAAATAAATTAGCCAAGGACGGAGGTATTTTGGACAGGGGTTTTTCTCCTACTTAACCTCTGCGCAAAGCTTCCCAGATAAAAGGATTTGTTAAGCAGATGAAAATTTAATGCGTCATTAAATGTGAACTGCGCTCCTGCTGGGAAACCGTTCTGTTGATGCTTAGTGGGCATTCTGAGGTATTACTGGCCGCTCGATGGAAGCTGCAGTAATTTTTAGCTCTCCATTAATGCCAGCTGCTCGAGGTAAATGTATAACAAAAGACTCATCGACTGCAAAGGCAACACAGACCTACTTACTCAAATGTTATGATAAATGATAAGTAATGTTATATTACTATCCTACAGATTTTTCACTTAACCCCCTAAGCCTTTTATACACATTAGATATACATTGAATGATGCAAAAAAAAAAGGAAAAAATTATTTTTTTTAAAGTAGAAAATAAACATTTTTGTGCTTAAAATGCAAAACCATAAGATTACTGTAGTGAAATTGAACAGGGTGAAGCTAAATCTGTGATATCAACTTGATATGCTTTTGCCTCTCCAGGTGGTGCTATGCAAGTCCCTGAGGGACACCAGCAGCAGACTGTCTGAACTCGGCTGGCTCCACAACAAAGTCAGGAAGTACACCGACGCCAGAACCCTGGACCGGGCCTTCGGACTGGTGGGCCAGGTGTGTTTGGGTTTGCATTGCGTTTGTTTTTGTCCTTCCTGCGTTTCTCCTTCTTTGCTAATCCTCCATTAATGCCGAACCGTGCAGAGCTTCTGCGCGTCGCTTCATCAGGAGCTGAAGGAATACTACAGGCTTCTCTCCGTCCTCCACTCACAGGTAAACGCGCAGACCGACTGCGTGTGGAGCGTCTCCGACATCGCCGTGTCGTTGACGTTTGTGCGGTTTTAGTTGCAGGTGGAGGACGAGCAGGGTGTGAGCATGTGCACAGAGAGCAGCTTGACGCTGAGGAGGCTCCTGGTCTGGATGTACGACCCCAAAGTGCGACTCAAAACGCTGGCGGCCCTCGTTGACTACTGCCAAGGTGGGTCGGGTTCCTCCTGCAGCTTCATGCGGCGCGCTCATCGTTACGTGACCGGATCCACGCGTGTCTGCAGGTCGCAAGGGAGGAGAGCTGGCCTCCGCGGTTCACGCCTACGGGAAGACGGGAGACCCGCAGATGAGAGCGCTGGTCCAGCACATCCTCAGCCTCGTCTCCCACCCCATTCTCAATTTCCTCTACAGGTGGATATACGACGGAGAGCTGGAGGACACGTACCACGAGGTGCGGTCGTTTCCTGTTTTGGGTCTGATCGGTGTACTGAAACGCTCCTGAACGCCGCGCTTAACGAGGTCGTTTTTGAAAAAAAAAAAAAAAAACTCGTTAAGAGTTTATGGCTTGTTTCGGGAACATTGTTCCCTTCAAACGCGCTGATGTTTGACCCCAACGAACGGCAGCATTAGGTGGAGCTGGAGAGGGCAGAACGAGAACGACCGCCTCTTAAACGAGAACTGATGAGAGCGGCGTAATGGAGCCCACCATGATGGATGCGTCCCCTTTTCCCCCCCCCCCCCCAGCCTCTGTCGCACGGTTATTTATGGATTCACAGTTATCAGTTGCGCTGGAATGGATTTTAGTGCTGTGTGTTTAAGACGGCCCAAATTAAATTGTTAAACCTTTCAGAGTGAAAATCACCCGGGAGGCCTCACACGGTCGCTACAGTAACGGTTGATAAGACATGAAAAATATAACGCGTTGTGACTTTTAGAAAAATATTTTAAGTTATTTTTTTTTTAGATCGGAACTGGTGAGTGGAGCTAAATCAAATCCTAATAAAAATGTAAGTTGAAAAATCTAATAAGAATATATATTAGAATAAGCAAATTGACTTAAAAAAACCCAGTATTTTTGTCTAGTTTAACATATTCGCAATAGATACTAGATAAAAAAAATACTTGGTAAGATTTTGAGTTTTTGCGGAGTAAATGTGTCACAAACTACGTATTTTTTCAACTCAGTATTCACTTATCGGTTGACTTCCCAAAGCATGTGGTCGCACTGAATTTTATTAAAGAGGCTAAGCACAAAAGCACGCCACACCTTTCAGATGTTGGTTCGTAAAAAATAAAAGTTAATGTCTTTTTGCTTTCTTTTCACTCCACCATTATGCACCACTTTACTTTGGTTATCACGGAAATACCATAAAACATGTTAAATTTTGCAAAATGCTCTTTAAAAACAGGCTTTCTCGTGGGCAGGTGATGTTTTCTAAACCACAATACAGTTAATCTTTGTGTACAAAGGCTTCAAAAGAATCTCTCCTCTTGTAGTTCTTTGTGGCATCAGACCCAAATGTGAAGACGGATCGTCTGTGGCACGACAAATACTCCCTCAGGAAGTCGATGATCCCCTCGTTCATCACCATGGACCAGGCTCGCAAGGTAGACGCTCCACAGGCCTCCGTGACGAAAGACACAACGCCATGGAAACGGCAGAGAATCTCCACAAGAACCAGTCATCTTCTTTTATTTATGTATTTTGTATTCTTAGGTCCTGCTGATTGGCAAATCCATCAACTTCCTGCATCAAGTTTGTCATGACAGAACGCCGCCGGGCAAAATCACCCCGGCGTCCAAACCTGCCGACACGCCAAAAGATGGTGACGCTCTCGCTTCGTCCAGATTTCTTCTTCTGTTCTTGCTCCTTTTTTTTTCCTCCTCTCAAACTTAAATATTTCTGATCAAATATCTAAAATAATATTTTTCCTTTGATTTATTTTTGATAAGCGTGAAAAAAAAAAAAAAAAACCTGAAAAAATGCGTTATAAAGGGACTAAATACTTTTTCACAGCACTGTAAGTATTGAACTCTCCAGTGTTGTTGTGGGAGTCAGGGATGCTAATGACATCAGTGTCCACTCTGTATTGATGGTCATATTGACCAATGTTAGTGGACTGGCAGGGATCGATGCTTTTACCGCTCACCGGCTTCGTCCTTCTGCCCTTCTGGCTGCGAAGGCCAGACCAGGATTCATTGATCCAGACTCGGTTTGATCTGCAGCTTTTCCTGCGCAACACGCAGGTGTACCGCAGAAAACATCGATCCGTTTGACTGGAAATCCAGTCAAGGATACTACCTTCTGTTTTGTTTATCAGTTCATACATCATCTGATGAGTCCACCTTTGGATTACAGCTTTTCGATACTTGTCTTTGTAATTTAACGGGTTTTTTTTTTTTTGTTTCTTGGCGTTTTTAATCACGTAAATTGCTTAAATATGTTTTGCAACTAAACCTGAGTGTAACGAAAAGTGCTTTTATAAATGCATATTGCTAGTTTTGAGTTAAGACGTCGGTGTGGAGCGTCGTCGATGCCTGGATCCGACTCTCGTCTCCGTTCTCCTGCAGCTGCGGAGCTGCTGTCGGACCTGGAAGGAGCTTTCCAGGAGAAAATCGACGCGGCGTACTTCGACACCAGCAAATACCTGCTGGACGTCCTGAACCGCAACTACCTGCTGCTGGAGCACCTGCAGGCCATGAGGAGATACCTGCTGCTGGGCCAGGGCGACTTCATCAGGCACCTCATGGACCTGCTAAAGTCTGACCTTCCCCGCCTTCCGTAACGATCAAACCATCCCAGCGTCCAGCCGGGGACGTGGGGGTTGTAACCGTGTCGTTTCTTGGCAGACCCGAGCTCGCCCGTCCTGCCACCACGCTGTACCAGCACAACCTGACCGGCATCTTGGAGACGGCGGTCAGGGCCACCAACGCGCAGTTTGACAACTCGGAGATCCTAAGGAGGCTGGACGTTCGCCTGCTGGAGGTGCCGCTGCGTTCTCGCCGTGAGAAATCCAAACATTTCTTTTAGATTCTTGCCGACGGGTGGCGCTGTGTCTACGTTTCGCCTTCAGGTGTCTCCTGGTGATACGGGCTGGGACGTTTTCAGTCTGGATTATCACGTCGATGGACCCATTGCAACAGTAACGCCCATCTCTGAAAATCAGTTATTGATCAAACGTTAACTCGCTTCTAAGATATATGTCTTTCTGGTCATCAGGTGTTCACCAGAGAGTGTATGGGCCACTACCTCAGAGTGTTTAACTTCCTGTGGAGGGCCAAGCGAATGGAGTACACACTGACCGACATCTGGAAGGGACAGATGTGCAACGCCAAGCTGCTCAAAACCATGCCTGGTACCTTACACACACACACACACACACACACACACACACCATCCCGCCCAAATACTCTTTATACTTTGTTTTGAAGGCTAATGCTCTTTAAGAATTCGACCAGCACTTCACATGCACATAAAACCATGTTAAACTACTCGAGGCATTAATGCCTTTTATTCTTTACTGATGCCCTCAGACATCTACCAGGATATTATCACATATATTAACCTTTGATTTAAGAAATGTGAAAAACAAAACAAGCTTTTAAAAAGTGCGACGCAGATCCTTTAACAAGGCGCAGGTCTGTCACCGTAACAAACGTTTGCGGGCTGATAAATTGTCCCACAAATTATTGAACGGTAATATTGTTGTTTCGAGGCCGTTTCCAAGTAACGCATTGCGTGTTTGCTCCCTGAAAGACCAATAAACTTTGATTTCAAGAAGAACACTCAACAAAAAAAAAAAAAAAAAAAAAAAATGCACCCAAAAAAAAAACTGAGACTGAAAAAAAAACTGCTC
>NW_015113472.1:79049-81498 GCF_001443285.1 Poecilia latipinna | reverse complement strand
GGGTTTTTTCCCCCCAAAAAAACAAAAAAATTTTTTTTAAAAAAAAAAACCCAAAAAAAAAAAAAAAAAAAAAAAAACATGCAGCCAAAAACATAACTGAGACTGTAAACAAGACTGCTCTTCCAAAAATATTAGACTGGAATTTATCACACTCATTTGAGTTTATTTATTTTTTGTGTAACTGATTAATTTAACCTTGCTTTGACTTCCCGTCAGCCTTCAGTTTGGTCATTTGTTCTGTACCTGTCCTGTCCTCCGTCGCCCTCCAGAGCTCTCCGGTGTGCTGCACCAGTGTCACATCCTGGCCTCTGAAATGGTTCACTTCATCCACCAGATGCAGTACTACATCACCTTCGAGGTCAGACCATTAGCGCTGCTGCCGCCGCAATGCTCTGCAAGACAGAAAACCGGCGGCTGCAGACGGATGTGTTGCTTCGAAATAATCACGTTGTTCATTAAGTGGATTTTAAATATTAAAAGAAGTTGTGGAAGCATGAGTTGTGCATCGTTGTCACGTTACGAGTGCCCAACTTGACTCCTATAAAATGTGTGTGTGTGTGTGTAGGTGCTGGAGTGCTCATGGGACGAGCTGTGGAACAAAGTCCAGCAGGCCCAGGACCTCGACCACATCATCGCTGCCCACGACGTCTTCCTGGACACCATCATCTCCAGATGTCTGCTGGACAACAACAGCAGGGTGACGCAGCGTTTTCTACTCCGTTCCATTTCCTCCCCGCCTCTCCCCGCCGTTTGACTCATTCCTGCTTTTATCTCTCCGTCTAGTCCCTTTTGAACCAGCTGAGGGCCATATTTGACCAAATTATCGAGTTTCAGAACGCGCAGGACTCCCTGTACCGCTCGGCGCTGGAGGAGCTCACCCTGCGGCTGCAGTTTGAGGAGAAGAAGCGGCAGAGGGAGGAGGAGGTGAGACGAAACACACACAGACGTGCCTTTATTTTGGGAAGATATTCCCCGTTTAAAAAAAAAAAAAAAAAAAGGAATGGGTAAATGTACATCAATGCTCTAAATGTGCAAGAATGATGGTAACCTCATAAGCACCACAGGGTTCCTGGAGTATGTTTGATATTGCTGAGAAAAAACTAAATTAGATTTATTTTAAGATAAAGACATAACTAACATTTGGGCGACTCCATCAGACCTGTAAGAGTCACTACAGCTGCTGTAGTTTCAGAGAAAAAGATGGAACATAAAATTATTTGGATTTTTTTTTTTTTTTTTGCGTTATACAGTATATAAACTATTTAAAAATATAAATAAGTTAACTAATAACTAAAGCAAATTTACAGAAGTTTTAGTAAAAAAAATTTTCATAGGATTTTTTTTTGTTTTGCTCTTGGTAAAGCTTGGCACCATCTACAAAACTCAGGATTTCTGTATCTTAACTTTAACTTATTTTTATTATCTAAAATTGCTTATTTTAATTTTTTTTTTAAATACAGATTATGCTTTTTTATTCAGTTATAAAAAAACCCCAATAAAAATCGCCATATTTGAGTCCAGTTCAAGAGTATTTTTTGAAAGTCCAGTGTAAAATGTAGGCATATTTTACTGAAAAAAAAAAAAAAAAAAAAAATCAAAACTACCAAAATATATCCTCTGATTTTTATTTTTTGTCACTACCAGACTTCCATACATCCGATGACAGTTCCAGGTCTGATTTTTATTTTTTGTCACTACCAGACTTCCATACATCCGATGACAGTTCCAGGTCATCAGTGGTCATAAACTCTAAAGCTCAAAAGCTTTTTTTTTGGGATGCCATTGTGCTCCAAAAACAAAATCTATCACGTAAAGTAAATAACATGTTAAAAGTTAAATCTGCAGCGCTTAAGAGATTTTTAAAGAAGTTATCCGTTGAATTGCCCGTGCACAGTGAAGTATCCCATCAGGACTGATGTCTTGTCTGGTGGTTCAGGGCGAATGGGGCGTGACGGCAGAACAGGAAGCGGAAGAGAAGAGGCGGATTCAGGAGTTTCAGGACACCATACCGAAGATGCGATCCCAGCTTCGAATCCTCACCCACTTCTACCAGGTTCCGTTTGATTTTCCCCGTCGTAGATCCGACTCCACGTTTGGGTAATCCAGCAGCTAATGACTTCTTCCTGCTTCCTTCTGTTCAGAGCATCGTCCAGCAGTTCCTAGTGCTGCTGATGACCAGTTCAGACGAGAGTCTGCGCTTCCTCAGTTTCAGGCTGGACTTCAACGAGCACTACAGGTCCGACTGCTGAACCTCAAACTAATCCACGTTTGCAGCTGTAAACGTAGATTTACTGATTTTGAAATCAGTTCTATCTCCTAATTGAAACACGGTCACACACACACACACACTCAACACCTTAGGGATCAGGGAGTGTGGGGAAGTTTCTGTTTTACACCTAGCTTTTTTTTTTTTTTTTTTTTTTTTATTTTCTCTTCTTTTTCCTTTTTT
>NW_015113472.1:39832-75823 GCF_001443285.1 Poecilia latipinna | reverse complement strand
ACACCCACACACCCCCCCAACCCCTTTGGGGTCAGGGGGTGGGGGGAAGTTTTTTTTTTTCCCCCTGCTTTTTTTTTTTTTTTTTTTTTTAATTTCACTTGTGTTTCCTTTTTTCAACTGACCGACAGAGGAGCGAGGAGTCAGGTGAGGCTGAAGGGCTCTTAGAGCAACAGCAGCACACTTTAGGTAGATTTTTATTTTTTTTCCCCCCTATTGGGAAAATATAAAACACCCAATAGTCGATTAGTTGAGAAGAGATGTGTGTGTTTACCTCAAAGTTTTCAGCATCTGAACCACTTTTCCGAATTTTCTGATTGAATTTTCTATCAGGGCCAGAGAGCCGAGGCTGCGGGCGTCGCTGGGCGCCACCAGAGGGCGCCGTCTGTCAAACATCTGACGTGAGGGCCGCAGCTCAGACGGCCGACGCTTCTCATCGCAGCACAAGGTGTGACCCTCACACACACGCCACCTCCGCCCACCGCTCTGGAGACGCCATGGAAGGGGAAAAACATCTGGAGCAGACCAACCCTGACAGGATCTGGGCTTGATATGAGAATTCTGCAAAAAAAAAAAAAAAAAAAAAAATCGATATTAGTTTGAGTGAGAGATGAAAGACGCAGCCGTCCGACCGAGATGTCCAGGTCACCTCACATGGCATGCCTTACTAAAGGAGGGAAAACCGTTTCTCAGCCTGGTTGCCAAGTCCAGTCCCAACACACGTTTGTACATAGTGTAAAAGAAAAGTGTATGGATGTGTTGAAGCGTCTCTACACATCCACATGTGGCTTTCTGTCTTCCCACTAGAGGGCGACCAATTTGAATCTGAGGTGCATTTCTTTTCCATTTTTGTTTTCATAGAGGTTATTAAAATAATACAATATCTATTAACTGTTAGTACTATTCTTCAGTAAATCTGTCTGGAGTTTTTTTTTTTTTTTTTTTTTTTTTTAAAAAAATTTTTAGTAGTTTGGAGAAAACCAAACAACCAAGCTGAAGCAGAAGCTGAAGGAACAAACTGGAGATGTTTTATTTACAATCAGGATCTGATTGCAATATTTTTCACTTTCTCTTAAAAGGGCGGATATCATATTTATAGAGTCAAAGCAAATAAGATATTTAAAGTGTGAAACAAATTACAATCAGCTTTTCTAAATTTTTTCCCCCCCTTTTTTCAAGACAGATCGGTCCTTTACAAATATTTTTCTCACGTTAACAGAGTCTTTTGAATAATTAGTTCAAAATAGGAACCAGTTGTTTAACTAGATGACAGCATAGTGTCTGTACTGATGGAAGAATTTGATCTGTGCAGAAAACATGGAAGTAAACAGCCGAACTATGAATTTCTCCTCAATAAAAAAAAAACATAGTGATGTACGCCCTTTTGAAAGCTGATCACTGTCAGGTTAGCTTGTTCACAGTCACATGAGATTTAAGACACACAAGTGATACACCCTCGGATTTACAGAGAACCTAAGGGCAGAATTAATCCATTGAAATAGTCTTCATAATTTATTTATTTATAGTTTTTTTTCCTCTACCAAATAGGGAATCTGAAATGACTTAATTTGTATTTTAAATGTGTTTCTTTCCTTTTCATTTTAAACTGTAAATGTTCCTTCCTTCTCAGAGGCTTATCCTTAAATACAATCGTCAAAAAAACAACAACCACAACAACCTCACATCTCGTCACCACAGGAACTGTTTCTTTTTTAAATTGTACATATTTCTACATAAACAAAAAAAAAAAAAAATCAATGGTCTAAATAAGTATTTGTCAGAAAATGTTTACTTGGACAGCATATTTTTTAGAAGCACGTCTATTCCAGCTGTGATAATCGAGCATTTAAGTTAGGTTCGCCACATTTACTCAAGATACGTCTCGAATGTAGATCGCGAAGTGAGGGAGCCGCGATCCGACATCAGGGATGGTTTAAAAACTTGCTTCAACAGCTCATGTTTCTCTTCAATATTTCAACAGCAGCAGTTCGTTTGGTGCAGAGCGGTACATGCTCGACAGCACTGCCGTTCGGTGACAAATCTTTTACTTCTGCAGCTGGAGGAACTATTTCAGGTTTTTGGTAATGGTCACATTTCCCTCTTCGCCCCCATCAGAGCAGGTAAACTTTGGTAAGGTGCAGACATTTCTCTGAAGTGTGTAACCTGACTGAACGCTGTCTGGTCCTGTAAATTCATTGGGTAGCTCGTAAAGTAATGTAAATGTTGGGAATAATCCACCCTACTTCTTTAATAAAATGTATTTTTTTCAACAAAAAAAGTGTCATTGCTTAAATGTTTCTGCACATTTCTTGAGAGGATGCTGTGTGATTTGGTTTTTGACTTATACTGCCACCTGCTGGCAATAGGACAGAAGTAACAACTACATTAAAAGTTTCCAATCCTTACTTGTCCTCTTTTCATTGGAACTTCCCATAAAAAGTATCTTTAATACATAAATATCATGTTAAGCCTTATGCAAATAAAGACACTTTAATGCAATTTCATAGCAGTTATCACAATATATAAAAAATATATTTAATCATCAGTGGCAGCATAAATTTATCATTGCATGCCATCAAAACCCCTCGGACACATATACTGCTCTGAAAAAAATTGTAAATTAAAATTTATTTCCTGAATGTTATTCACACACCACTTACATTAAGCATCAACTAAAACTTATCACAATAAAAGTACTATTTTCTCCGTTTGTTTCCCTCTGATAATTGCAAACCTCCACAAAATTGATCAGCCGCAATAGGTCGTTTTTGGGGTTTTTTAACTTGAAGTAATCAGCACAAATCCCTGGTTTCATTGACCGAAATCTATCAAATCAACAGAAATGGA
This sequence comes from Poecilia latipinna, assembly GCF_001443285.1. Classification (NCBI taxonomy): domain Eukaryota; kingdom Metazoa; phylum Chordata; class Actinopteri; order Cyprinodontiformes; family Poeciliidae; genus Poecilia; species Poecilia latipinna. The sequence goes on along the minus strand of NW_015113472.1, from coordinate 72,979 downwards.
TGCCCTGAAATCTATCACTATTATATCAGTTTATAGACCTGCTTTCATTGGACTTATTTTAAATAGGGGCCTCACAGATAGGGTTCATTTTAATTGATAATGACATTGTGCTGACTCCATCAGTATGTTTTGACTAGTTTATATTGTAAGTGTAATTACTGACACCTAGTGGCTATCATTTGTTTAGTTAATTTGGGCAGTTAAGCAGAACTCGTCCAGTGGTACACGTGGTGCTTTAGATCGCTCAGACACGTTTGTCCCTTGGACATCATTTGTCTGTAAGTTTATTTCATTTTTTGTTATAACAATATTGTGTTATATTTTATAAGAGGTTTGGCGCTGTGCTGTGTACTGGTTAGGAGCCATTTGTTTGCTTTGGTCTGGTTGTTTTCCGTACCTTGTCCGTGGTTGATGCATGTTTTTGTGTTTGTTACAGTTTTACAAAGAAAAGGAAAAGAAAAGGAGAAATAAAACAAAGCAGAGTTGCAAAATAAAACAAGGACTGGATTATTTTCGACTCAACGACCTTTTAAGTGTAAGCTAGCTGTCTAGCTTTGTACCAGTTACACATCGTGAGGGCAGCATAGACATTCTGTGAAATTCATGATAGTTTATTTTATATAGTTATTGTTATTTAAAATAATAAATACATTAATTAATATAGTAGACAATAAGTGCCAACTTCCATAGTAGTGAGGATAAATTATTGGCTAAACTTAACTTGTTTGGTAAGTTGAAGAGCCGCTTCTTTCTCTGCTTATATCCAAGTCAGATGTGAAGTAGCTTTCGCTGCAGCAAACACACACCACGGCAAGATAATTATATTAGGCATTAAGGACTCCAGTATCTACAGTAGAATTATTTTTTTTCTTTTATTCTTTTTGTAAATTTGCTTTATTTCGAAGTAAATAAAACACATTTTTGTCTTTTTACTAGCCGCAAGCCAGTAAAAAGAAAAAGTCCAACAGCATTTTTTAAGGAAAAAAAAGAAAGAAAAAAAAGACAACATACCCATACCGGTTGGTTTCTGAAACAGAACAGCCTGCTTTTTCTTCTTCTTTGGCGGTTGAGTAAATATCACCGCCACCTTCTCGCTCTGTGTTTGTGGAAACTTGTGTTTCATTGGCGCCACCTGGCGTTAATTAAACACCTGTTACATCACCCCAGGTACCTGGCACCGCACTTTTATCAGTGAGAGTGCATTACTACATTCTCACTTATTAAGTTTCTGGGTCATCATTATTAATTATTACCTTGACCTTCAGGTCACCTTCACCTGAGATTAAGCTGCCGCACAAGTTTAAAACCTATGCTCTCTATTAATTTGTTACGTGAGCAATGGTGTCATGGCTGTTCGTATAACCGAGACATTTCTGACTCTATCGCTGCAGTTTGCGACAGAAGACGAAGCTGGTGACGACCGTACGGTCAGTGGGGGTTCATGCATCTGTCCATGATGAGCGCAGCCAGCTCCTATCACCAGCTGTCTCTCCCAGAGTAAATTAACTTCATATTTTCTATTTATTTTTTTTTTGTTCATGGCAATAATGAACAAAAATAAATAAATACTACTTACCACTTTTTCAAATATTTTACTATTATTTTTCCAGTTTCCAAACAAAAAAAAAATACATAAATGAATGATGAAACCATTGACAAAAAGAGCCACTAGAGGGAGCAAGAGTCTGTCTTTTTATTACATTTTTACTTGCTCAATAAGCCTTATTATGGTGGTTTTAGATTCCTGGTTTTATGCAGCTAGATTTTCACATTTTAAATTATATCGTGAGAATTTAGCGAGGACACAGATGAAATGAAAAAATGAAACTAGTCTCCACATCTTACAGCTGAGTTGTCCTTTCTCCAGCTGCAACATCTCATTCGACTGGTTTAATTTCTGTCCAGGACTTGTGAAAGTGTGCGTGCCTCATTTGTGAGTAAACACCTGCTTACCTGTCCGCCGAGCCGTCTCTTCGGGCGCATATAAAGGAAGCTCCCTCATCTTTCTGGATAACAGTTTGAGAAAATTGTCAATTTGAGAAGCCAGAGCAGCGAGGTGCTTGACTGCTGAACTGGAACAGCATTTTTCTTCCTTCTGCACACTCCTCCATCTCTTTGTGTCTGATGTGATATATCTGAGTGCATAGAAGTGTTTGTGAGTGCATCGGTCAGTGACAACGAAATGGTTTCTGATCTCTCTAGACATTTCTCCTAGTATTCCCAAAGCCGTGGGCGTGATTTTTTTCCCCCCTCCTCGAAAATAGCTTTGCACTGCTGACCTTTATATTGAACAAGACTTCCGTGGAAAAAAAACAAACAAACAAAAAAAACGACCTGGTATCAGTCTATTCCCATCATGTTCGTGGTTCTCGTAGGTCCTGACAGCCTTGGAGGGGTCAGCCATGCGCCTAAACTTCGCAGAATCAGAAAAGAAGTACATGTTGCATGTTGTACATGTTTAAACGTTTTTATTGTTTTACTGTAAATGTAGCAGCCTACCTGCCGGTATCCTCTGCAGCTGCTACACAATTTAAATCAATATTTACAGCCAGTGTGTTAGTCACCAAAATCATGTAGTTGATGGTCACACAGAGGTCATCCAGTGAGATCTGCCAACGCTCGGATTTGCTCAGATATCTTGACGCTTGGAGATTTCTCCAGCGCATGAGAGCAATTTCAAGCAGTGTTGAAGACAGGATTTGTTTCTATTTTCATTTGGATTACATATGACATATGGTGAAATTGGGGGTGGACAATAAATCAATAATATTTTTCAAATTTCAGCATTAAATCAGAAACAATTTTACTTTTGAAATCATACTTCCTTTTATTATTTCTATCTCTTGAGCTTAAGAGAAAGAACCTTTGCAAATTGATTGTAAATAATCTTTTTAAAGCTTTAAACATAACTAATAGCATTTTCATTAAATTAACCAAGTCCTCTTCTTCTGTGGTAAAAGATTAAACACTGCCGTTGCACTCTGTTTTGTTAGTCCTTCTTTTAAGATGAAAACAAAAGCTGAGTGCACTTTCTTTTTGCACACTATGACACAAATATCTGTTACTAAAAATAAAAAAAATCCGACTTCCAGTGTACAAGACAAGAAAATTCAAATGGTTATTATTTGACACACAACAATGAAGCAAAAATGAAAAATAATGCCTTAAATTAAAACTTTTCTGAACAACATTCAGCAGGAAATATTGCAGATTTTTGTTTTTTGCATGACTTCATCAGTTCACTGTGGAGGGATGTTGGTAATTTTCTATAATCCACAGGCTCAAATCACAAAATTATACATGATTGATGTCACTATGGTCAACATTTTGGCTTATTTCTGCAGCACAATAAAAACTGTTTGACCTAATGTAAAAAAAAAAAAAGAATGACAAAACCAAGTCACGTCTTTATGGCCTTGCTGCAAAGATGCATGACTGAGGGATGAAGAATAGCCCAGCAGTCTTTGTATCTTTTCACCGTTCCCAATTTTATCCGGTGTGAAAGACACAGCTGGTTCAATTCCCTGCGACTCATTCAAACCACGATTTTCTGTTGTTTGCCCTTCCAGCTGGGTTTGAAGGTGAGACAGGAAAGAAAAAAAGGAAAAAACAAGAATGTCTCTGTGTATGTTGTCAAGCCTAAAACAGACAGATGACATTTTACTGGCATTTCCGGCAGCAGGTGTGTTTGAGAGAATCTTATCAAAAGGATGAATTCTTGTCGCTCCTTTTCATTGCTATTGTTTCTGATCGCTGCCAGCTGGACCCGGGTTTTGATGTAAAACATAGCGGCTACAATACACAACATGCCAGCTTGAGCATGCGATTTCTGCAGGTTGGGGAATGATTCACTGTGTCCAAGACCTTCACCTCCCTTGTTTGCTGTTTGCTTTAACAAGAGTCTGGAGGATAGATCTGCACAAACAAAAAAAAAAGAAAATGCTTTTGCATTTGCTGAATTACGATTAGGTTTATTGGAGCTGCTTTCTGTAATTAAGTGAAATGCTTTTGCAACATAAAGAACAAAGAGTAGGTGATAATATCAGGTTTTGTGTTTTGCAGGCTTTGCAGACATTTCTGCAGCTGAACAGTGAAGGATTTTATGATCATGACGTTGACCTCTTCATGTGGCCCTGGAGTTCATACCTTTATTTATTTATTTATTCAGTCCCTGTGTAAAAAAAACAAAAAACAAAACAAACAAAAAAAAAACTCTCCAGGCCTAATGAGAGACCTCGGTGCTCTCAGACATTACAATATACTGCTGTCAAAGTATTACAGATTTTTTGTCGGTTTTTGGCTTCTATGTCACACTTACAAAGATTATCAAAGAAATCGTAATATCAGACGAAGAAAACCCAAGGAAATACAAAATGTCTTCTCAAATGTTTATCTATATAAAAAAATAAGCCAAAGAGAACCTGTCTGACAACATGAAGTTGGCTAACACTATGTTCACACTGCATGCAAATGTGGTCCAAATGTGATTTTCTCAGGGTAGACTAAACAACCCAATTCCGATCTCTTCACCCAAAAAAATCCGATCTGTGCCACTTCTATACGTGGATCTAAATCAGATACGAATCCAATAGATTTCAAATGTCTGCAGTCACTTTTTATCTGATTTTTACGTAACTGATGTGAGACATACATCATAATTCTGCACCAGCAGAAGCCGGATCAGACATAATGCTTCAAAAAAATATATATCCTAGTTATGAACTTATGAAAGCAGCCCGTTCCACTGAAGCGCATCACTCCCCTATCCCACCACTCTTGGTTCCAACCACACACCCAAACAGACTTTTCTACAGAAATTTCAGTGAGTGCTCCACTAGAGGCTGTTGCTATTATTGACACCGATTATCGATGATGTGAATCCAAAAGGAAAAACAAAAAGCCGGAGCAGAATAAGCTGTTGAAAAGAAGACAAATCACCAGCACATCTGAATCTCCATCTTTCTCCTCTGCTTTCTGTTTTCAAACCCTCAGACAGGTGGGCTTACTTCAAATCAGCTGGATTTCCTGATGTTTCAACAGAGTTACCTCCTTTTTCTCTCTCTCTCGTTTCTGTATTATCTCGACTCCTCCACACTGCTTGACAGCCTTGCTCTGATGTTCCCCATTTTGAATTTTAAGCAAGCCTCACACCCATACAATTCAGCCCTGGCTTATGCGTCTCATCTATCATCTGCCTCAGCCACTCCTCTGTCAGTTAGATAAAGCGGCGTTTGTGCTGCACCGAGACTGTGTTGTGTTCACCTGGAAACCAAGTAAGCAAAAGAAGAAAGGGGGGAAAAAAAGTTAAATATCCCTTACAAGATCTCATTGAGGAGTCAGCCTCCTGAAATTGTGTTTTGGGAGATATCTCAGGGTGGTCAGCCAAGCAGATAGGCAGCGAGTGGGGCAGGGGGTTTCTCAGACAGTTCCAGCTGAGCTGCCATCGCCCTCTGATCAAAGTATTTTCAGTTGTAAAAGGAGTCCGCATGACAGCAGAGCCGCTCGTCAACACTCTGTGGAGAAACATGACGCTGCAGGCTTGGCTGGAAGCTGTCAGACTCGGCTCACACCCACCACATTCTCTCAGTTCAGGGCTACAGAGACTTATAGTCTGCTACGGGGAGGATCTCTTCAGGAATCTCACCCATCATTAGTTCAAGTCAGGCCTGACAAATTTGGGGGGGCGGAATAATTTTTTTAGTCCCCTCCCCTGTTCTTTTGTGACTGACAGTCCTTTGTCCCACTTTTTGGAGCTGTGACAGATTCCTCTCACAGGCCCACAAGTGCGTCTGAAAGCTGGGACGATTAAGGAGCTTAAATGTGCTTTGTATTTTGCTCTGTCTTCATTTTTATATGTATAAAAGTATAAACTCAGAGATGAAAATAACTCTGTTAAAATGGATGGTGTGCTGTAAAACACACCATGATGAATGAGAATGCAAATAACGATTATTTTTGTAATTGCTTATTCTGACAATTAGTTGGATAAAAGAAATGGCACGTTCTGCAGACTACATTAGAAATACATTAAGGGATGCAAATAAACAAATAATTACATGTATTTTTCAAAGTCAAAAATATACATTTTATTGCTGATAATGCAACAACCCCGCATTCCTTTAGTGAACACTTGATTATGCGTCTGCAGCTAAAAAATACTTCGACCATCAACATGTGAAAAGTTCAGCCCTTTCTGCTGGACACATCAATACAGCGCTGAGCTGACCTGTTGATTATTTTTTAGATTAATCGATTAGTGATTGGATAGCAAAAGGTGATTATTAGATTTCATTTTATAGAATTTAAGCCACATGAAACTAGAGCTACGCACCTGAGGATTTCAAGGGTTGAACATATTTACAGTCAATGGTTATTTTAAATGCAAAATGTTTATAATTTTTAAGAACTTTTTGTTTCATTTCTCCTTTATTGCCATAAGTCTTTAGTAAATAATCAGTAATTGACTGTCAAAGAAAGGCTTGTCACACACTTTCTTTTTTATATATTCCCTAAGTTTGTCAGCTAAACTGATGAACTCATGAGATGCAGAAAGTAATGAAAATAGTGAAACCTTTCACCACCCAAAGAACAGTACCACAGCTGGTTACCATGGAAACTGGACGTAGGCTGCAGGGGAGACATTGCTGTTCCTCTGCTAAGTGCTATTTGATCCATACAAACTTTATCAGTGTCCTCTGGATGAGACAAACATAATTATGTTTCATTTTACATTTTTTTTAGCATAGATGGCATAAAGCACAAAACACACTTCCCCTTGAAAAGATCATAAATAAACCTTAAAAAGGGATCATCTGTAAGAGCACAAAAATGTAAAAATATGTCCAAAAGTAAATCTCTCTCCAAACATCAGTCGGATGCCAATGCTATTAAATTCACAGCACATCCATACCAAAACTTAACACATTTACATAGTTAAGTTATTTACTGCAACACACCAAAGTACTGAGTGAAGTAACAGCTGATCAAAATCTCCACAGCAGACATGGCTCTAGGCAACTGTGATTTCAGTCACTGACTTTGGCATTTGTGCTGCATTCAAACTTTAAAGATATTTATTCAGCCCGGATGGTCAGACGGATTGATGGACGTGTTAAAGGACGGGCCGAGAATCGTTTATTCGCACCCTCGCATTCATTCGCATGCACAGAACTTCTCCCATCAGTCATGAGGCCTGATGGGAGAAGCTGTCTGCGAGCTGGAAATGCCACCGTCTCTTTTACTGACAGACAGCAAAAACAGAAGGAGAGCCAGATCGCCAGGCAGAGGGGATGTGGGAGGAAACAGGTGGGTTTATTTGTTTATGCTTGGCCGTCTTGCAAGTTTCTGACAGAAATACTGCTTGGTGTTTTATTATTAGTCCCCCAACTCCTTCGACACAAGTCAGAGAAATAAAAATTCCACTTATCATTCCATTCAGGTTTGTCGGGACATATTTAGAAATCATGGATAATTACCGTTATTCACACATTTTTATCTTTTATATCCTTGAGACGTAACATGGGTGCCTGACTTGGGTAGATTTGAGTCACAAACCATCTCAACAGCTTTAAATGAGAGGCTTTAAAATGTTAACAAGAGCAACAAAACAAACACAACTTTCCCAACTGCTGCCAGCAAATGTGAACACACTTTCCTGTCTTAAATGGCTAAAAATGGTTGAATGATGACTGCAACCAAAAGGCTGAGAGTCTCGTTATGTGATCTACTGTCTGAATCTGAATCATCAAACTAAAATTATAACAAAAGGAGATTTTTTTGTGTGTAAAGGACTGCAAATTAAAAGTATCATTTTCTTGACCTCGTCCTCAATTATGTTTCACTCCACAGGCAGCTTCCAAGGTCACCTAACCACAAAAACAACACTTTTCTTTTGCGTGGTGTTTTTGCTGCGGTCAGGCATTGATCTCTCTATTTGTCTGACTCTCTTCACTCTCTGCTCCAGTCCATTTTTCTCCATTCTGCGAGTAGAGGTAGACAAAAATAAAGCCGCCTATTCTCAGAAATCTCCAAAGGAAGTGCTTTATCTCCCTCGCTCTCAGACCGTGAAGCCATGGCTTCAAAGCCAACCTCTAAAAATGGAGGGATAAAAAGCACTCGATATGGCTGCTACTTGGCATCGCAGTGTTGTTTTTTTTGTTGAATGAATCAACATGCTGAGTTACCTGTTAGTACTTTTGGCCATGCTGTGGCTTTTTCTTTTGCTCCATGCATGCACTTTTTGCCTTTATCAGTGTGGAACAAAACTTGTAAAGAACAGGCTGCTCCCAAAGGTCTCTCTGGTCCATTTTAACGGCATTTGTCCCAAAATACACGACACTGGGATGGTTTCTTATTCTGTTGTCAAATGCAAAGATGACGACTCTTCCAGATGAGACGAAATTCAACAGGACAAATTGTGATCTAATCTTTATCCTAATAGATTTTTGAGAAATTTTGTTCCTGGTGTCTATTATTTGCCACTATTAGATCAATGTCCTCATCAAATGATTACTGAAGTCCTCTGCAACAATTACTTGAAAAAGTGAAATAAATCCAAACAAGTTATAACAATCTGAAGGATTAACAATCTGAGACTCCTTTACTCTTCTAGATTCCTGCAACAGCTAGCTGATCTGTTGAACTAATGCTAACATCATCAAACATGCTAACACTAATATGTTTCTTCCTATTCATAACAAACATCCAAAGTACAAAGTTTAGGTATTATGTTCAAATTAGTACAAGACAAGTTACTATTTGCATATTAGCCAAAAGAACCTGCCATGCTAGTCACAGTTTATACTGCCATTAACTAAAATTTAACATTAACTATTAGATTATCATGTTAGCAATCAATAGCAAACAATATCTGGTATACTAAAGTCATATAGTATATAGCTAATATGCTAGTATTGTCAGATGCGGTGAGTGAGAGGTGGTGAGGAGAGACGCAGAGACCCAGGTTGTAGAAGAAAATGATGAATTTAATGAAGATGCTCAAAACAGTCCAGATCAGGCAGCACGGCAAAAAGTTAGCACACAGCTAAATACTGGTAGCAACTGAAAAAACTGAAGACTGAAAACTAGAGCTATACCAACACAGGACTGACAGTACAACTGTGAAGGTATGCAGACAAACTAAGAATGACGTACACCCGACGAGGATCCGACAACAGACAAAGACAACAGGCGGAACTAAATACACAGGGAGGGAAATCAGGAAACTAGACACAGCTGGGATCAATCAACAGGGAGGACAGGACAGATACTCACAGGGAATCAGGACTAAACGCAGAAAATCTCAAAATAACTACACAGAGAAACACAGATCACAACAAGTATTGGCTGAAAGGGCCCTAATAACATGCCAGCTAATTGGACTTAACACTGCTATGCTAGCAGTAGCTCACACAGTTGCCACAATGTTATTTTTTTCTAATGCGAAAACTAGGTTTTTGCCTGAGACTTTTGTGTTAGCTTACATTAACCAACTCTGTCAAATATGCTACTAGCAGCTCAGAGGCTACGATTTACTGAAATACTACATTTCCTAAAGTTATAACAAAATGAATCAACTCTAAATTCACTGTTATCTCATGCAGCAATCAGATTACATTCGAAGGCAATCGGTTGCACTGGACTTTACTTATGAGTATCAAATTAAAGTGGAATTTATACAAATGCCATCGTCAATTTTATTCTAAAGCATTTAAAAAAAATAATAAAAAACAGGAATAATTTTTTTCTAATTCACAATTTTCACTACTTTGTGTTGGTCTATAAAAGGAAAATTCTCTCTACGAAAAAGTATTGTTATTTTGAGTAACACTGACTTCCTGCTCTTCAGCGTGGAACATAAATGTATGCATTCGTCATAAATGATCAACAAAGGAGTCTGAAATTCTATTTTTACTTTCTAAATTGGGAGAACACCACCCACTCTCAGATGCAGTGTTCCCGCTTCATTCACAAATTCATTAAAATGCTAAATTAAAACAAACAACCCAGCAGGAGAAGCCCTTGTCTGCCCTTCCCTAAGCTGTGAGGACTCCAGACAAACTGGCCTGGGTCTGAACCTGACCTCTACTCGTTCAGTCGTCTGCAACCTGCAACAATTACAGCCGAGTCTCAAAAGGCAGAGCCACTCAGCAGGTCTCCCAGCAAGCTGGTGACATTTACCCGCCAAAGGTCTTAGGCTTGTGGGGAAAAAAAAAAAAAAGATTAGTGAATGTTGCTAAAAGAGGAAATATTACACTCGGATATTTCCACTGTGCTTATCTTGTCACATAGTGGGAACATATTGCTGGGAGTGTATTCTTGCGATGTGATTTATTTTAGATGTCAGTCGAGATATCTCAAAGGTTTCCTCACCCCTGGAAGGGCTCTGCTTCACCTCAGCTTTCCATAACTGCGGTATGGCAAAAACAATAATTAACCCGGCTTTTTTGCAATCTTAAAATATTCACAAAGTCAAGGAATTAAAAGCAATTGAAAACATCGGATCAGTCAAATATTTAGCAGTGAACACATACATGTTGTATGTGTTATAAGCTCAAGTTTCAAGCTCCAATACTTAAGGTTTAATTTATTATTAGAGAGCTAGAAACTGGTGCATGGCTCCATAACAGAAGATGTGACTATACCAAATTATGAATGAATATTGGTGTTTGTCAAATGAGAGTCATTCAGGGGAATCCCATTCATATAAAATGTAATATTTATGAATTCTGATATTGAAGGCTTCTTCAAAACTTTAATATTAAAGCGGCTGAGGTGCCCTTCATGACTTTATAATAACCCACATTTTACTTCTCAGTAATATTATCCAGAAAATAACATATCCAAGCGCAAGGTTGGAGTATTTTCATGCTTCAGTAGCTTTAAGAAATATGTCATATTTTGCCTGCATCTACAATGACCAAAATCCTAATATTACAACCTCAAATATGTGATTAACACAAAGTGGTGCAAAACTGCAAAGTGGAAGGAAATAGATACAAGATTTTCTTTTTTTTTAAAGATAAAAATCTGAAAAGTGTGGCAAGCATTTGTTCTCGAAGCCCTTTGAAAACTTCTTTGAGCTTCCCTGCCCCTGCTAAACGAAAGCCTTCCCAAAGCATGGTGCTGTCATGTCATAAAGCGTTCAGATATCCAGGTTTATATCGAATAAAACCCATTAAAATGCAGCGAAGGTGGTTCGTGCAACACAGCAAAAATATGAACAATATCAAGGCAAATAAATAGTTAGAAAAAAATGCATTTACTCCATTTTTTTCCAGAATAAAAACAGAAGAAACATCCATATTAAATTTTAAGCCACATTTTCGTGTCCCATACCCCACGGCTGTATTAGTCAACAATAATGTGCTCAAGTGCTAACCTGCCTTTTTCAGCTGTGTCACACATTTCACTGTTCAATTTTCATTTGAGTCATGGTGGTGGAAGAAGCGGCGCCGATTCCTAGCATCCCTGACTCAGACATGGAGACAAAATGTGATATTTCAGATATTACAGAATCAGAGGAGAGAAGCAACAGCTGGAGGTTGCTGAACTCAGCTGAGAAAAATGCTTCCACTCAGGCAGCAGCAGCTTTTTTCTCCAGTAAAAAAAAAAAAAAAGCTTTTATGTCAGATTTCTTCTCCAATTTGTCTGTCAGTAGTAATCTCTGAAAATGTGCGCCGCAGCTAAGATGGTCTGCGAGACGCAGTGTGCACACAGGGGCTGTTTACATTGTGTTTTTTTCGTCTGGTATGTTGTCTCTCTAGTTCTTGCTTACTACCTTTTTAGGATTTTTGTGCTAGTAGCGGACTTTATTCAGTTTGCATACAGGAAGGGGGCAGAAACAGAAAGAGGAAAGAGATCCGAAAAAGGTTCTGAGATTGGGTCAAACCCTGATGAACCGCACTTCTTCAAAATGATGCTTAGTGCTGCCGATTTTCGAGTGAAATCTGTCACTATTTTTTTCTTGAGAAAAAGGTTCCAGCCAAATATACAGAAAGGGGGACGAACATCAGCTGTAAGGATGATTTCAAGTAGAGATTTCCACTCCAGCTTCAACTCATGGCAACAATTTTCCAAAGTTTACATCTGGTCTCAGATTAAGGCGATGCTTCAAAAGCTTCGGAGCGGTCAAGCTCCACACGATGCGGCGCCTGAAGTGACGGTGATTGCTGTGAAAACCTCCCCATGACTCACAGCTTTGCGAGTCCTTATTTAAGTCAGGATGTGGAGACAAATCCTAATCTTGGGAAGTGGATGTGCAATCATGAAGCGGTTGTCAAATAATATATAAAGCCGAAACTGACTGCTGACACGTAAAGCAGAAATGCATCAATGTGCATGAAATGTTTATATTTGTTGACTTCAGATCCATATTTGCTTTTCAGGACCTAATTGATTACAATTTGCCAAAAGAAATTACAACGGTCCTTTCTTCCATATGGGGCAGTAATTTTCTCTTACTATCTCCTCCCATTCAATCCCTCACTGTTTTTTTTTTTTTTTTCAGTCCGCTGCTCCTCATTTGCATGACAGTTGAGAACAATATTGCCAAAGCAGCAAGACAAAAGCTGCCTGTCTCTGATTTTGTTCTCATTTCTCTCTTTCGGTGCTTCTCAGATAATGAGATGAGCTGCTGTCATGAAAGGGAGGCCCCTTCCCAACCCGCCGTCCAGACTGCAATCCGGAACAGATCCGTTCTCGAGAACTAAATAATGCAAAGAACCGACGCTCGTGTAAAAAAAACGCGCTAATTAAAACTTGTATCAATCAATTTTCCTATCGTCGGCTGAGCCTTATTTCAAATAAGTCATTTAAAATGAGCTGATTAGTTTCCCAGATACCAAAATGGCACGAAATCAGATTCAGAGCATTAGACGTTTGTGAAGCTGACGTGAACGCAAAAACGAGATTACATGCTATGGAAAAAGGGGTGCAGCATTTTCAAACTGCTCTGCTTGAGAATAATATTTGGTACCAAATCCAGCCCAACCATGAAACTGGGCTCAAAAGGTTTAAGAAAGTTTAAAAGGTCACCATGCAGAGAAAATGTCATGCATAGCTTTAGGTTAGAGCGAACTGAAAACGTATTGACATGCTGTCAGCCTTTCAAGTCATGTTGGCCTCCATTTTGGTGCTGAGCTGGAAAAAAAGGCACCTGCTGCTCTGCAAAGTTGAGCTTTTGTCTTGCAAAAAGTGGAAGAAATGTCAATCTTCAGGCTGAATTCATAAAATCAGAAACCTGAGCTTACACGCAAGGGTTAGCATCAGTTTGTATTAAAAACACACAAATCCCATGAAGTAAAATATGTGTATTTTTATCGGTCTCTTTCAAATAAGCAGGAAGCATGCGTCAAGGATTTAGAAGGCATTAAAATGTTTTTAGGAGGGGAAAAGGCAAGGCTTCCTTCTGTAGACTGTTTTAGCCTCAGCGGAGAAAACATAATTAACTTTAAAGAGCTTTTAAATTTAAATATATATATGTATGTCCTCTATATACTATTTTATGTACAACTTTTCCATCTTAGATCTCTTTAAATCCCTTATTAGACTCATAAACTGCATCAATCATATTCATATCCAGTGTAGATGTGTGAACTATCCATGTTTTTCAGTCTATTTGCTTTGAGTCTCCTTAAAGGTTAAAATGGGAAAAATCCTCACTGGTGGGGGCTAAACAGCAGAAAGCCTTTCTAAAGTCATTATTGATTAAAGAAAAATTCATTCCAGCTCCTATTAAAGACTCTCGCATTGCTCTTGAATTGAGGCGGTTTCCATTACTGGCGAGTCTGCTGAAAACAACATGAAGCATCGGGAGTGAAGTGGGGGAGAGGGTCAGTGCAACACGCGGCCCCTCTTGTTTCTTATTTGTCGACAGTTTGGAGATTCAAGGTTTTTTCCTGACAGCAGCAGCGAGGGACAGGGCAGCTTGAAGTGGCCATGAAAACCACCCGTCGTGTGCATGTGCATGCAGGAAAGCGAGAGCGTGTGAGTGTCTGTTGTCTTTGATGATAATGAGGCAGACAGAAACAGGCTCTCAAGTGAGCTCTCAGTGCCACCTCAAACACGCTGCTGCCGCCGCCGCGTGCTCACAACGTTGACGTGTTTGTGTGTGCGTGTGTGTGTGTGTGTGTGTGTGTGTGTGTGTGTGTGTGTGTGTGTGTGTGTGTGTGTGTGTGTGTGCGTGCGTGGAGTTTTGGTTTAGTTGATGCTCAGATGGAATTGATGGACTGAGAGAAACACATCTGATTTATTTGCAAAAATAAATCGGGATGATCAGTGTTCCTGATGAAGAATTAAGGTATTATCACTTTTAGGCTTCGAAATACTGAGCTTTTGGAGTTGAGCTGAAACGATCAATCAGATTAATCTTGGTGAATTGATTATGACTTTAACTGAAGAACAGAGACCCTAAAAGAGGCAATTTGCTTCATCTATTGCAACTCAGTATTTTTTGTGGTCATTTCAGAAATTCGTAAAACACAGATTGTGGATTATAGGACTCTTAATAAATTGTGTAAATCTCACTTAAGGTAGCAAATGAATGTGTGAATGAAGGTTTTATAAGTGTAAATAAATTTCCCTATAGCTCTTCTCACATCTTGACATAGTGCAGCTACAAAGTTCAACATATTTTACTGAGATTTTATATTATAAATCGACACTGCATGTGGAAGAAGGTGCTCCATGGCTTACGTGCCAAAAATGTGGTGGAAATATCACAGTGTCCTTCGTCAGCAACAGAAAAACTTAAGTTTCGGAATTGATGGGATGATTGAAAAGCCATCCAGAAAATGCATAAAATGAGCAACTGAATCTATTCCTAACATCTCTTTGCTCAGTTTAAATTGATCTGGTTGACTTTATCTGCAGGGCGATGAATCTACGAGTGCAACCGAGAACATGGTGTGAAATTTTTTTTGACCAAAATATATGCAGGGACCTTCTGATCTCACTAAGACAGAAACTTATGAGCTTATATTAGAAAAGGTGAAACAAAATGCCCCGAAGTAATAAAGTATCTCAAGACAGACATATAAGATATATGATGTTGAAAGATTTTAATAAAAAAAAAAAAAACCCGCAATCGAGATTCTCCATCATGTGAATGCTGCAGGTTTTCCACAGCTCCCCCACCCCTTCCTCACTAATTAAACACAGTGCTGCTCTTTAGAGTGCACTTCATTTATATTACATTTACATATGCAAATTTTAATCACATCCACCTAATTACAGTATTTGCTGGTTCACCTGTCATTTAGAAGAGGCCAAGCGTTACAGTGTGGGTGAGGGATGAGTGTTCCTGCCTGTCAAGCTGCCAATCTGTCTCTGTGATAGTGGAGGGGCTTAATGGTGCCTTCAGGCCGCTGGAGCTTCTCTCTCGCTGCATCTCCGTCTGCAGACCTTGGATCTGCAACAAGGGGGGGCGGCGGTGGCCCCAAGGAGATTTGTAGTTTCGATTAAAAATATGTTTCTTCGGCGTATTTTATTTGCAAACAAAAGCAACCTGGGTCGCGCCGTGCTCTGGAGGCTCGACACACTTGCACGAGAATTTCGTCTCAAACGGTGCCGATTTGCAGATACGACACAAATTATGTGCATGGATCCATCTCTTCCTGTTGCATTTTATGTCTTCCGAGGTGTGGGCTCAGATTTAAAACAAATTATAAACATACGGGCCAATTTGGGTAATTAAGAAGGGCTGTAAGCCAGCATGATGCTTGGTTTCTGTTCCTGGATATCAAATTGTAGTGAAGCAGCTAAATGCAGTCTGCTGGGCCCACTCCACATGATTACTATTTAAAGGAGACAGATACACAATGGGATGGGAGTGGTAGCATTAGGGAGCTCAATTAAAACCCATTTTACTGCAGTAGCTGCATCTCTATTGGCTTCTATTACACATACTTGACAAAAAAATATGTTCTACCTTTACAAGAAACTGACATTATCACCTCCTTTATGGGGCCGCATTTAATTAAATGTCTGCGCCTTGTTAGTTCAACAGCCTAACAGTCGCTTCACATTATCTGCGCCAAAAGCAGCTTATAGTACAAACTAGCTATTTACGATATCTCTAATTAAATCTAACTAGTAAATAGAGGTTTAATAAGGTCTTTAAAACAAGTTAACTCGGACAAAATCAAATTCATCCTGTTTTCACATACACACACACTACCAGATATTACTGAGCTAACATTTGTCAAAGGTAACTAGAGTTGGCTTCCAATTGTGCAATAAGTAAACAAACTTTGCTAATTTGGTGTATCTACAGAAGAAAGAAAGCAGATAAAAGAATGAAAGCAAGAAAGGAAAAAGTAAGGTCATAAGAGAGGGATGGAAAGAGGGAGGAAGGACACATGAAAAACATAAATCATCTCACGGCTTTTAGACAACAGCGCAGAAGTGCACATGTTCTTCCCTACTTTTATTTCCTTTCTCCACACTGATTGAATACTGACATCAGATTCCACACTTTTCATCAGTTTTCCAGGCTGGAACACTGCTTATCTGTTGAAAAATATATATATATTATTATTATGCAAAATGTAAGTTAAATCCTCTTGTGATAATCTTACACCAGGAAACACAATACCTCAGGAAATGAACAACTCCAAACTCACCTCCTTTTTATAAAGCCTTTATTCAATGTTGTTTTTTGTGTATTCAATAGGTTGGACACAAACTGTACAGTGCAGACAAACTGTTTGCATAATATGTAAAGTTAACTGTACATTTACCGACACACAAGGTAATCTCCTTTAAAGGTTGGCACCAGTCACTTTAGCTTTTGGCTGATAGCTGGTGGGGGTTTGCACAGGGAGGATAAACACGCCACTGCTCTGACATTAGATGTTCTTCGAGCCGGCTTAATATTCAGCGCACAGGTACCCTGTATTACAGAGGGAAAACTGGATATTATAGTATTTCATGCACTGCAAAATGTGTCTAATTTAACCAAGTGTGTGCATCTGGTAGAAGCAAACCTAAAAAAAAAATAAACAGAATTCTGCTCAAGTGAGACAAGTGGATTTTAAAGAAATGTGTTGTATAATTTGCAAGAAATTTAATTTTTAAGCTGATTTTAATCCATCACAGTTAAAGGGACACAAAGAATGTCAAAGCTTCATAATCATGCACTTATTTTTAATAATTGTGACGTTTTGAGCCATCGGAGTAAAATTTAGGCATGCATTAGAGTACCTCTGGATTCCTCCTGTTGGTTTCTTTTATTGCGGTTGTGGATTTCCAGTCATGTCCGACGGTAAAACACCTATATGTTCTCCGACTGTGCAAACTAGCAGCAAGATATGAGCCAAAAACACCCAAGTATCACTGGTGTTTCTTTTGATTTCATAACATTACCACATGCATAAGCCCCACCCACCCCGACAAACACCACCTCTGCCATCTTTCCTCTTTTCAAATCCATGCAACAAGTGGGAACCGTTCCAAACGGAGGGGAGGACGAGACAGAGGAGGAGGTGACGAAGGTGGGAGTAAAGATCTCCGGATGCTTGATTACACAACAAGCAGAGAGCGACGGCAAGCGCGGTTCCAGTGAACAGAAGATTGGTGGAGGAGGAGGGGGATCAAAGGATAATTGAAACGTAAAATAGGCTGAAGTTGTATCTGCTGCATGTGTTTCTATGAGAGTGTGGGATCTAAGTGCCTGGAGAGAATGGNAGCAGCGAGGGACAGGGCAGCTTGAAGTGGCCATGAAAACCACCCGTCGTGTGCATGTGCATGCAGGAAAGCGAGAGCGTGTGAGTGTCTGTTGTCTTTGATGATAATGAGGCAGACAGAAACAGGCTCTCAAGTGAGCTCTCAGTGCCACCTCAAACACGCTGCTGCCGCCGCCGCGTGCTCACAACGTTGACGTGTTTGTGTGTGCGTGTGTGTGTGTGTGTGTGTGTGTGTGTGTGTGTGTGTGTGTGTGTGTGTGTGTGTGTGTGTGTGCGTGCGTGGAGTTTTGGTTTAGTTGATGCTCAGATGGAATTGATGGACTGAGAGAAACACATCTGATTTATTTGCAAAAATAAATCGGGATGATCAGTGTTCCTGATGAAGAATTAAGGTATTATCACTTTTAGGCTTCGAAATACTGAGCTTTTGGAGTTGAGCTGAAACGATCAATCAGATTAATCTTGGTGAATTGATTATGACTTTAACTGAAGAACAGAGACCCTAAAAGAGGCAATTTGCTTCATCTATTGCAACTCAGTATTTTTTGTGGTCATTTCAGAAATTCGTAAAACACAGATTGTGGATTATAGGACTCTTAATAAATTGTGTAAATCTCACTTAAGGTAGCAAATGAATGTGTGAATGAAGGTTTTATAAGTGTAAATAAATTTCCCTATAGCTCTTCTCACATCTTGACATAGTGCAGCTACAAAGTTCAACATATTTTACTGAGATTTTATATTATAAATCGACACTGCATGTGGAAGAAGGTGCTCCATGGCTTACGTGCCAAAAATGTGGTGGAAATATCACAGTGTCCTTCGTCAGCAACAGAAAAACTTAAGTTTCGGAATTGATGGGATGATTGAAAAGCCATCCAGAAAATGCATAAAATGAGCAACTGAATCTATTCCTAACATCTCTTTGCTCAGTTTAAATTGATCTGGTTGACTTTATCTGCAGGGCGATGAATCTACGAGTGCAACCGAGAACATGGTGTGAAATTTTTTTTGACCAAAATATATGCAGGGACCTTCTGATCTCACTAAGACAGAAACTTATGAGCTTATATTAGAAAAGGTGAAACAAAATGCCCCGAAGTAATAAAGTATCTCAAGACAGACATATAAGATATATGATGTTGAAAGATTTTAATAAAAAAAAAAAAAACCCGCAATCGAGATTCTCCATCATGTGAATGCTGCAGGTTTTCCACAGCTCCCCCACCCCTTCCTCACTAATTAAACACAGTGCTGCTCTTTAGAGTGCACTTCATTTATATTACATTTACATATGCAAATTTTAATCACATCCACCTAATTACAGTATTTGCTGGTTCACCTGTCATTTAGAAGAGGCCAAGCGTTACAGTGTGGGTGAGGGATGAGTGTTCCTGCCTGTCAAGCTGCCAATCTGTCTCTGTGATAGTGGAGGGGCTTAATGGTGCCTTCAGGCCGCTGGAGCTTCTCTCTCGCTGCATCTCCGTCTGCAGACCTTGGATCTGCAACAAGGGGGGGCGGCGGTGGCCCCAAGGAGATTTGTAGTTTCGATTAAAAATATGTTTCTTCGGCGTATTTTATTTGCAAACAAAAGCAACCTGGGTCGCGCCGTGCTCTGGAGGCTCGACACACTTGCACGAGAATTTCGTCTCAAACGGTGCCGATTTGCAGATACGACACAAATTATGTGCATGGATCCATCTCTTCCTGTTGCATTTTATGTCTTCCGAGGTGTGGGCTCAGATTTAAAACAAATTATAAACATACGGGCCAATTTGGGTAATTAAGAAGGGCTGTAAGCCAGCATGATGCTTGGTTTCTGTTCCTGGATATCAAATTGTAGTGAAGCAGCTAAATGCAGTCTGCTGGGCCCACTCCACATGATTACTATTTAAAGGAGACAGATACACAATGGGATGGGAGTGGTAGCATTAGGGAGCTCAATTAAAACCCATTTTACTGCAGTAGCTGCATCTCTATTGGCTTCTATTACACATACTTGACAAAAAAATATGTTCTACCTTTACAAGAAACTGACATTATCACCTCCTTTATGGGGCCGCATTTAATTAAATGTCTGCGCCTTGTTAGTTCAACAGCCTAACAGTCGCTTCACATTATCTGCGCCAAAAGCAGCTTATAGTACAAACTAGCTATTTACGATATCTCTAATTAAATCTAACTAGTAAATAGAGGTTTAATAAGGTCTTTAAAACAAGTTAACTCGGACAAAATCAAATTCATCCTGTTTTCACATACACACACACTACCAGATATTACTGAGCTAACATTTGTCAAAGGTAACTAGAGTTGGCTTCCAATTGTGCAATAAGTAAACAAACTTTGCTAATTTGGTGTATCTACAGAAGAAAGAAAGCAGATAAAAGAATGAAAGCAAGAAAGGAAAAAGTAAGGTCATAAGAGAGGGATGGAAAGAGGGAGGAAGGACACATGAAAAACATAAATCATCTCACGGCTTTTAGACAACAGCGCAGAAGTGCACATGTTCTTCCCTACTTTTATTTCCTTTCTCCACACTGATTGAATACTGACATCAGATTCCACACTTTTCATCAGTTTTCCAGGCTGGAACACTGCTTATCTGTTGAAAAATATATATATATTATTATTATGCAAAATGTAAGTTAAATCCTCTTGTGATAATCTTACACCAGGAAACACAATACCTCAGGAAATGAACAACTCCAAACTCACCTCCTTTTTATAAAGCCTTTATTCAATGTTGTTTTTTGTGTATTCAATAGGTTGGACACAAACTGTACAGTGCAGACAAACTGTTTGCATAATATGTAAAGTTAACTGTACATTTACCGACACACAAGGTAATCTCCTTTAAAGGTTGGCACCAGTCACTTTAGCTTTTGGCTGATAGCTGGTGGGGGTTTGCACAGGGAGGATAAACACGCCACTGCTCTGACATTAGATGTTCTTCGAGCCGGCTTAATATTCAGCGCACAGGTACCCTGTATTACAGAGGGAAAACTGGATATTATAGTATTTCATGCACTGCAAAATGTGTCTAATTTAACCAAGTGTGTGCATCTGGTAGAAGCAAACCTAAAAAAAAAATAAACAGAATTCTGCTCAAGTGAGACAAGTGGATTTTAAAGAAATGTGTTGTATAATTTGCAAGAAATTTAATTTTTAAGCTGATTTTAATCCATCACAGTTAAAGGGACACAAAGAATGTCAAAGCTTCATAATCATGCACTTATTTTTAATAATTGTGACGTTTTGAGCCATCGGAGTAAAATTTAGGCATGCATTAGAGTACCTCTGGATTCCTCCTGTTGGTTTCTTTTATTGCGGTTGTGGATTTCCAGTCATGTCCGACGGTAAAACACCTATATGTTCTCCGACTGTGCAAACTAGCAGCAAGATATGAGCCAAAAACACCCAAGTATCACTGGTGTTTCTTTTGATTTCATAACATTACCACATGCATAAGCCCCACCCACCCCGACAAACACCACCTCTGCCATCTTTCCTCTTTTCAAATCCATGCAACAAGTGGGAACCGTTCCAAACGGAGGGGAGGACGAGACAGAGGAGGAGGTGACGAAGGTGGGAGTAAAGATCTCCGGATGCTTGATTACACAACAAGCAGAGAGCGACGGCAAGCGCGGTTCCAGTGAACAGAAGATTGGTGGAGGAGGAGGGGGATCAAAGGATAATTGAAACGTAAAATAGGCTGAAGTTGTATCTGCTGCATGTGTTTCTATGAGAGTGTGGGATCTAAGTGCCTGGAGAGAATGGGATGAGAGAGCTGTCTTTAGATTCAGATGTAATAAGGCAGTCTTTTGAAAGAGGACTAAAGTGGAGAAGAAGAAAAAGTAGAAGAAGAAGAAGAAGAAGAAGAAGAAGAAGAAGAACAAGAAGAAGAAGAACAAGAAGAACGAGAAGAACGAGAAGAAGAAAAAGAAAAAGAAAAAAAAGAAAAAAACCTGAGGGAGGCCAGCTACATCATAAGCGCTAACCATTACATGTTCCCATGGCTCTAAAGTGCTCCTGCGCTGCAGTGGTCAGATCACAAAGGGATTTTTGTGTGTGTGTGTGTGTGTGTGTGTGTATCTCTACCTCTTTCTTCTCGTGTCCATTTTGTGCCTCCTGACTTGCAGGCGAACTAAGATGGGTACATGCATGCTGCCACGAGAGCATGAGTGGGTACCTGTATGTGGAAATTAAAAGTCACCCTGGTTGCTGCGATTGCTCACTTCTAATTAAATCAGCTGCTCTCTTCCTGTGTGGAGCGGAGTCGCTCATAATTGTAGCCATGGCACCTGGCTAACCACCAGTGGAAAGGAAATCTCTCAGGAGATGCTGACAGTAATTGTGCCAGTGGTTCTTTGAACTCTGATTAGCAGCATGGAAAAAGAAGAAAATATTGGAGAAGCGTCTTTGGTCAGTATCCAGGACACCGGGCCTTTTTCTTCATTTTTCCCTTTTTTTCCCTCCGCCTTTAAACAGTATTAATTTGTGAGCGTATCCCCACAGATCTTCACAAGCCACTTTGGCTTGATGGGAACCCTGGTGTTGCCCTAACAAGCAGAGCTGCTCTGACTGGAGACGTAAAGCTGCTTTGCTAAGCTGGCCAGCAGTAAAAAGGACAAGCTATCAGCTGCAAAAATAAAATCTCACCAAGTACTTTTGGTCCAGTTTCTAGTGCAAATATCCTAGTGCGCTTGAAATAAGACAAAGCTAACTCACAAGTAGCTTTTCAGCAAGATATACACTGTAAACAATACAATAAGTTGGGTTTACAGTTTTAGTGAGCATAACTTAAGTTAGCTTAATAAATCTGAGTATGTAGTATTTTCTTGAAGGTAAAATCTCAAACTTTGACATAACAAGCTACTTTTTGTGACAAATAAAAAAGTGGTTTAATTAATTGCTGCTGCTCATGGCACATTGCATTGTGGGATAGCTTGTTGGCCAGTCAAATACTATACTTTTATGCATGGACTCAACTTAATCTATTTATCCAAGAGTTCATGCCATTTGTTTAAAATGAGCACAAAGAACAAGTTGACAAGAATTACGTCATGTTTACTTTAAATCTTTCACTAAACAGAATGTTTTATTTTGTTTTAAGCAAATAATTCCTTAATGCTGATTAAAAACAGTACTAGTTCCAGTAGCAAATTATTTGCTGTTAGACTTTTTTTCCCCATGTTACATATGAAATAATCTGCAAGTAGAACTGGAACTTTTTTTTTAAATCAATGTTAAGGAATTATTGACTTAAAACATACACCTATATCTTCCTGAAAAGTTACTTGTAAGTTAGTTTTGTCTTATTTCAAGTGTACTAAGATGTTTGTGCTAGAAACTACAGCAAAAAATACTTGGTAAGATTTGAAGGTTTTGCGAGTGTCGCGTAATATTTGAACAAAAACAGTCAAATCACCTCGTATCATGTCTGACAGATAAGGTTCTGCTTAGAGACGGACAGCTGAGACAATACAAGACACAAAAAAATAAATGGGAGTATACCGACTTGAAAATTATTTGTACCTCTGAAACTTTTTCACATTCTGTCACCATGAATTTGTTCATTTTATTGTTTGTTTGTTGTTGGGGTTTTTTTTCGCAAAAACCCAATAAAACTGCGTTGAATGAACTCACTTTAACTGATAAAATGTTTTGAAATCTTTGCGTGACAAGATGTGAAAACATTTAAGGGATATAAATAGTTTTTCCAAGCCACTGTATGTGATTGTCAGGGTTTATTTTATCTTTTTTTTGCCCCCAACTGTGACACAACAGTTAATAAATAAATGTTATATCCACATTTCTTTGACATGAGACGAGCACAGCACCAGACTTGTTCCTCATTAACATTATTCCATAGAACATTAGACAGAACGAAGCTAAAGTCAAACTTTGAGGGTAGAGAAATTAAGGAGCCACAGCTGGATCTTACAGCTTGACCCAAGCTGGGTTAATGAGAGGCACTCGCTTTGCCATTTCTTTTCATTTTCCTCTCCTTTTTTATTGTCTTTACAAATTAGCACAGAAACTGGTTTATATTTCATTAAGCCCCCCCATTTAAAGGCGAAAAGACAACACCTCGGTGACCACATCAGTCCCAATGATGGCTCATGTAATAAGATGTGCTGCTCGACCACATTTGTGCATGAATGCGAGAAGCAGCTAATGAGCTCGGCGAAGGAGAGAAATTACGTGGTGTACGTGAGAACCGAATCTTTGAAATGTCAATTGGAAACACTGCGAGGTCTGTAGCACCCGGCCACATCCGACTCAGATAAACAACGTCCGCGCGCGCCGCTTCACCTGCTGAACAGATACAGACCTGTTGCCAAGGCTTGAGACGCCGCTGCTCGTTTGATGTGCGAATGAATCACAGCAGCCTTGATTTCTGCAGGGAGACTGCTTTGTCGCGTTGCCGCTTTGTAGTTGTGGCAACGTCGACAAAGGTCATTAATCTTCCGCAAACAGGACAGTGTTTCAATCATCTGATTAAAATGCAAAAGGGGTTATTTTGGTCCAAAATTGAGATTCAAAGCGAGAAGGGATACACAGTGTCTGTTTTAATTGCTTTAATAAGCAGATCCTGAATGCATTAATATGCGCCTGCCATTAATCTCAAAGTGGGATCACAGTATGACAGTATCTCCTCCTGGGATATCTGGAGGAGGAAGCGACTGGCGTCTAGTCTTGCGGTCAAAGAAATATGAGGAAACAGAAAAGTCCCAGAACAAACTGGCTTTCACAGTGAGAGGTTGGCTTTAGGATTTTTTCTCACAAACTCAAGTGTTACTTTGGGGATTTCAGGACAATTAATTAACTACTGGTGTCAGTGAGAAAGGGCTGGTTTCAAAAAAATTAAGGTAAACAATTCAAAGTCCTTTTAGGGAGATGCCAGAGAAAGTGCAAGAATTATCAGTTTTTTTCAAGCTTTATGAAAAAACTGAAAGAAGGCTTTTACTTTTACTTCGCCTACATTTTATTCCCTTAAAAATATATGTATTATTATTATTATTACTGGCTGTTAGGAAGGACTTCATGTCTCATAGATAGTTATTTTTAGGAATTATGAGGCGTTGCTGGATTACAAAATAAATGAACCTCCATTTGTTTATGACCAGTTCTGGTCACCAGGCACGTTCTCAGTGCATCTCAAGTAAAAATCACTGCAGTTCGGCATCCTTGCAGCAATACAAATACCTGTTATAAATACACATAAGACTATGTTTTACACTTCAAATTTACTTGTGAGTCCTGATATGGTGGTATTTTGAGTAAAAAAAAAAAGCCAACATTAGATCTCACATTGGCCTGTGCCTGTGTAACGGTAATCATTAAATACATTTAAGTCGCTTTTAAGTTTGAGTTTTCATCAGTAAATGTGCAGGCTGGTTTATAGCCAATTTGTAATGGAGGCGGAAAGGTTAGAGTTGGAAAATAAAACTTGGATTGTACATTCATGCAAGGCCTAAAACTACATGCGGGAACTGATCTGCTTTTCTTTAAGCCACTGTGGATCAAAATTATACATATGACGAAAAATAAGTACTAATAAACAGTTTCAATTGGTCGAGTTCAGAAATAAATCAATTTTGTCTGGTTTTACAGTTGTGTGGATCGGTGACGGCCAGACTGCAGCCGAAAAAGGCACCTACTGTTTTAAGTGTTAGGAGGAGTTATCAGTAATTGAGGAAAGGAGGGTTGCAGTAATTCAGGAACAGACATAATTATTTGACATCAAAGCAAGTGAAACATGAAAAATGGAATTGAGTAAAACTGAGTAAATGAGCAAGAGAGTAAACACTGGGGGACTTTCTGAAATAAAAATGCCTGTTTGCGATGTTGAAGCCTCTCACTTTGGCAGGTAATTCGGAAATTCAGATGTATTTTTTAATGTGGCACTTCTGCTCCAGGTCTTTTTTTTTTGTTTTTTTTTTTTGTTTGTTTTTCAAAATAAAATATAAATAGTGTAATCAAACTACTTCAACCCCATCAGAAGCACTAAGTCCTAAGTCTTGTAGACGGAGTTTGTCTTCGACCTTCTTGGAAGAATTCAACTTAAAAAGAAACGAGGGAAAATCCAAAAAAAGTGTCTTGTGCTCCGCAGCTGTTCTCCTTTTCATTCACAGTCTCATATAAAGGCTGCAGGTCAGCTCGTCCCTTCACCATTTCCTACCATGTTTCACACGTGACAACCAACATTTTTACCACGTTTTACACATTTTGCATCTCGTCTTCTGGGCATTTTGGTGAGATAATATTTGTAAGAATGGGAAAAATATTTTTTAAGTAAGATTTTTTTATGCTATAAATATGATAGGAAAAATCTGAAAAGGCTTTTGGCTTAAGAACCTCTAATTTAACAGATGAATACAGGGACAAAGCTGAAGAATCTTTTCTTTTTTTTTCTCCAAATTTTCTTAATTTTAAATGAGGTTTTAATTGTAAATAGCAAACTAAATGTGAGAATTAAAGCAGGTCAAAGGGATTCATAACATATGACAACTATTTTGATACGGGAAGAGGTCGGTATAAAACGGAGGTACAAAATGGCAAAGGGGCGACAGGACAAACAAGCCGAAACAATCTGAAAACTGTGCTAAAAGCAGAACGTAAGCTCAGTTTTAAGAATCCACAAGCAAAAACTGAATCAGCAGTAACAGTCTGAGAACATCTTATAAATGCTACTTCATGGGTATCAGCTGATAACACTTTAGGACCTTTAAATTCATTTCAACGTCATATAGTTAAACTCTAAAAATCCTGGACTATTAACCTGGATTATAGTGGTCCCAGTAACACAGGCTCTTTCCACGTTCAAATACCCTGTTTCTTCTTTTGTTTTCAAGTACTTGGGAAGGCAACGAGTAAAGGAAAAAGTCTACAAAAGTCCTCCTGGCTGAGGACACCGTTTGATCATATTAATCTAAATCTGCTACCCTATGTAAACACAGACTGCTACCAAGGTGCTGCAGCACCTGCAAACTTCGGATACACACCTTGCTGCTACAAATTGGGAATTCGTTATAAATCATCTTCACGTGAAGACTCGTTTTGTCTTCTCTGAACTAGTTTTGTGTCTTCTCGATGAGACGTGTAGTGAGGGAGACGGCGAATGGCGAGTTCACCGTATGCAACGTGTCGTTTCCTGATGTGTTTTGATGTAGTTTAAGTACAGAACATCCTGTTCCAAATCCTAAGTGATTGATGATTAAGCTTTCCTCTGAATCATCACTGTTTGGTATTTAAAATGGTCTTTCTCCGGTGTTTGCTGATGCTTTTAATGTATTTAAAGATCGAATCCAAGCGGTCGATTTGGAGTGGAGCGGAGTTTGAGTGGATGTGTGTCTGCGGCCTGGAGCAAGCAAGTAACAGAAAACTTTCAGCAGAGGAAAGCAGGAGCTTCAATAAATGAATGAGTAAATAAATAAATAAGTGAACAAGGACTTTTGTTTTTTTTATGTCCTTTAACTGAGAACTTACGCCACTGTCCCATTTCACCCAGTTCAGCAACCTTCTTAACGGGAGCGCCGTCCCCCTGGCGCCGCCCCACACCAGTGTCCAGTTGGCTGAGGTCCAGCCCCTGTCGCTGTCCAGTCAGAGCTTATAGCTGTTTGTTTGTTTTGTTACCTTTTCTTGCATTTCTTCTTTTTTTATCTGATTTTTTTTTCAAGAGCGCAGCAGCAGGGCAAGTCTGTGGTGCTTCCTGGCGTCCAGTCAGTCGGCCAGCCAGGCAGGCAGGGAGGCTAAAAATGAGAGGTGGGGTTATGTCTCCTCCTTACTGGGTTTGCTGACTGGTTTGCCGCCATTCATGACCACAGGCTCACAGGTTGTGCTTTTAGAAGGCGGGCCCCCTGCGAGTTTAGGCACCGCCTCTCCTACATCGTGCAATGACGGCTCACGGTACATCGCAACTATAAAAGACAGGAAGAAGAAGGGAAAGTTTGATTTAGAACATAAGAAAACGAGTAAAAACAAACACAAGTTGATTTTTTTTACCTTCTATGGGCTTAGGCAGGAAGTGTGCAGCTGGTTTAGTCTTCTTCACCCTGTTGCCTTTCATGATCTGTCCCTCTTTGTTGAGGCCCAGAAACCACGCCCGGCCCGACTCCTTCTGTCTGTACAGCATGGAGCTGTAGATCACGTAGTAGTTCTCAAACACCGACTCTTTAAACTTGCATTCAGGTGTAAACAGTTCCTGAGGAGACAGAGATCGGATTATTTAATTGCTTTTCCTATAAGACTTCATTCTCCTATTACGTGAACTTTATTGTCATATGACTTTATTTTCGTATTGCTATGACTGTATTCTTGTAACATTATGACTATTTTCGCAAAAAAAAAAAAAAAAAAAATCTTAGGCTGACTCATATTTTTGAGAATTAAACGGATTTTTGTTCATGGTATTTATATGAACAAAAAGCACCCCATTCTTTTTTCCTTCGACATCTACAAACCAGACGAATAAAAAACAAAAAACAGCAAGCAGACTGATTCCTGTGACACAGAGCTCAAAACAGCTCATCCTACCCACCCACATCTGCTCGGCTGCTAGGTGTCAAAACTCTCTTCCATGGAGCGTGTTTCAGTGCTGGGACATGGTGTTATTCTAACTAGGGGAAAAAATCCTGTCTGCCAGTGCTACCGACTGTCCCTGCAGCCACGAGCAGGCCGTCTGATAGCATCGTCTTCCTTTGAGAAGGTCAGAGATGAAGCAGCTGTGAGTATCTGGATCTCAGATTTTCAGAATGCAAATCAGCACGAGTTTGTTTCTCAACGTAGTCCATATCAAAAATATACTGATGTCTATTTTTTTAATTTCTAGATCAACAGAAGAAAAGTTAAAAAAAAAGTTATTTTGGTACCAAACTCATTTTTGTAATGCATGTCCTTCTTTTCCTTCTCCGTTTTGGGATATTGCTTACTTCTTCATACTTCTGCAAATACTTTCCAATTTCTAGTTATGAGCAAAACAAGCTTTTTTGGTCGAAGTAGCAAAATACATATTAACTGCAACAATAACAGCTTAATTTTCTCAAAATAGTGAGAAAACTAACCCTTTTCAGAAACAAAAAACACAGGAAATAAAGAAAAGAATTAGGTACGAGTTACAGACTGAGCCATACAAACTAAAGAAAGGTGGAAATTGTATGACGAAAACACATATAAAAAACTTTGACGATTGAGGTACTTACAGGAGCTAACTTTTACAAGTGTTTAATTTGGTTACATTGTTTAATTATGTATTTCAGGATGAAACTCAGTCACACTGATCTCTATACTAAACTTCATTTAACCCTGGCAAATTTATTGACATTAAGGTTTTTTTTTTTTTTGTCAGAATATCTTAAGCAACACTTTTAGAATTTGTAATAATTATTTAATGCTGCGACAAAAGAACTAACACGACGAGACGGCTCCTGCCAACCCAAACATGCACTCCCGCGGTCCCAGACTGGAAAGTGTTCGTCTCTGCGCCGTCTCTTATTGGTTCCTGTAGGCCTCTTGCCAGATCCACAGACGCATTGTCATTCAGCTCAGGTCTGTCGGTCCGAGTCTCATAGCAACATGAGGAAGAGAGGCGACACTGTAGCTGTGGCAACCAACCAGCGCCGAGAGGGAGGGGTCAGCGGGTGTGCGTCTACGGGGAGGCCTCCCAGATAAACACAAACGCATAAACACTCGCATTGGTAATCTAACAGAGCAATAATGTGCCACATCTCATGCTCTACCACATCCACTCACGCTAACAGAGGAGTGACACGGTTATTAAAGGTATAGGCGGCTCCAGGCAGATCAGACACACACTTGTGGCTCTGGGGAATGAGCGGAGGGGTATGAAATGTGACTAAACCACTGCTTGGCAGCAAAACACAAGACAGGTGATAATGAATGAATAAAACCTCAATTTCTTTTCCCCCCCCGTCATGAAAACAAATGATTTTGATTCATATCAACAGAGCGGTTGCTCCCTGAACTGCTTGCTATTTTTCATTCGCAGATTGAATAACCTAATTATAAATGTATTTAGTCCTGACCTGCAACCCTGGATTTATTATTCATTTGCTTAAGAAGAATGGTCTTTCCTGGTGGGCACGAAGCAGTGCCAGAAACTTATTAATGCTGGTCAGTTAGGTCATGCATCATTTAACAGCGCTTTTAGAATAAAAGAAATGTGATGTCGGAGGCAGCGACAACTCCTCCAAAGCGTACTCGGAAAAAAGAATAAGTGAACTGTAAGAATGAGCCGGGATGAAAACCTCCAGGCGTTACAGGTGAGTCATTCTCACAGAAGCGCCTGCCCGAATGCGTTTCTGTCGTCGTTTCTAAATAGCTATGTTCACAAGCTGCCCACAGAAAGGAGACAGGCAGAAATGAATGAAAGAAATGGAGGGCGGGTGCGTGTGTGTGGGGGGAGAGGGATGGAGGGGGGGAAAGGGTGGAAATTGGGACATGAAGGAGAGGGGGAGAGAGAATAAATCACCAAGTGAGGAGGACGACGCCTCCTGATTGGAAAAACAGCAGGGGATTCTCTCCCTCCCTCCCTGCCTGCCTGCTCTTATCTTTGTATTTCTCTCATCACTCTTTTTTTTTCTCTACGGCGATGCGGTGCGCACACGCATGGACGTTGTTATCTTTTGAATTGCGGTCTCTAACATGCATGCACACCAGCCATGATCAGCCAGGAGATCCCATTAGCATGTTAGATAACGCGCCAAAACCCTCTAAATCAACACAGACGGCACTTCGTCCCTCGTCAATTAAGGGCCTAAAAATAACGAATTCATACACAAGAAGGAAAAAGTAATCTCAAGTTTTGGCACAATACACAATTTGCCGACAGGACGCATAGCGGTACGGCGGTTCAAATGTGAGAATGTTCCATTCAATTTACATTCACAGCACAATAATAAAGAATAATAAAGTTGTTTTTATTTTTAGTAATCTTTTTGTAATTTTACTTGAGTTACAAATGAATAAGAATAGATGATCCTACCTTGTTTAATGTTGCTACACTCAACTTTCTCTTGACGACTTTGTGGTCATAATGTGATGTAAAGCTAAAAGTTCAAGGCGTGTGAATTATTTTTATTTCAGTAAATCAGCTTTGGCTGATTGTGGTTTTTCTCTATTCCTGTTCAGCAAAATGTTTCTAACAAAGTTATGTCTACTGTTAGACTGATGAGATTTAATTTGTTGAGCAAAATGAATGGAAAATATAAACAACAATACTTCATAATTATAAAAGCTGGGAGCATACTAAAGCCTTAATCACAGTTGTGCGTTAACCTAATAAAGAATGTAAGCAACATCATTTTAGTGTGTATAGTTAAACCACAATGCTTCATATTTATAAATATGTTACACAAAGATGCAAAATTGGACAGGTGATCAATATTCTTGGATGTTTTTATGCATATTTCAGATTTATGCAGTGAAGACATGAAGAGAATAAACAAGTCCAAAGTTCCTTCATGTATTCCAAGCAATGAACTCCAGACTTTCCCAAACTTAAGGACTGAGAACTCTAGGAAGTTACATATTTATATTTTAAAATTATTTTGTTAATGAAAGTAGTAAATTGGCCCTGATTATTTCCTTAATTTTGGGTGATTGGATGATACTTACATACAAAACCAATCTTTTCCACAAAGACTTTTCACACAGACAAACAAAAAAATCATCTGTATTGGCCAAATTTGGAATCAGCCAGTGAGGCTTTTTAAAAATCGATGATCGACTAGAAAACTGCAATCGGTGCAGCCCTATATCAAATTATTTCTGATATTGATAAAGAGAAAACTCAAAACTAGGAAGAAAATAAATACAGGAAGGAAAACTATCAAGGATGAAAGAAAAGAAAGGAAGACAGTTGAAGGACAGAAAGAAGAAATGACAACTACGTCAATGAGATATGAAATAAAGTCGAGAAACTTGAAGCTGCGACAAAACCCCCCAAAAAGAATCTCCAGACGGCGTAGGAAGCCTGTAATTCTCATCACAAAATGACATTGACTGCTTTGTAAATGGCATGTGCAAACATCTATTTGAGCTTTATTGACCAGTGCAGAGAAGATTTGGTTTGACTTCAGGTGAAAAATTGAGTGTATTTTCTTCCAGGGTCAGAATTCACACAAGGGAGGTTGCTGAGCAAACACCTGTTTTTCACCAATGTTTTAGTATTTTTTTAAAAGCCTCAGCATCAAAGCTAATTTAGTTCAAAATGCATTTGTTCCTCCTGTTCTGCTGTTTGTGTAATGATACTTTACGCAACTGAGCCCACGAACGGACGTATGCGCCGTATGTTCGTCTGTGTGCGTCTGTTTGTGTGCACTGTTCAGCAAGTGGGTGTGTTTGTTTCCAACACCAGTTATTATCACAGCACTAATTACCCAGGGGGATTCTGGGTAAAAAAAAAAATCATTTTACAGAGCAGAATCCCAGAGAGAAAAGTGGAAGCAAAGGACTGGAGAGAAGAGGAGTAAAGAGTTCTTAAGAAAGGAATGACTGATTCTGATCTGCACTGATTCAGCTACTCTAATGAAGATCTGGCTCTTATTTTGGGTCAGCAGTAATGCAGCTAGCATCACAGGTGCCTCTTAAGAACCTGTTTAAAACTAGCCGGCATTCAGAGGGATCTGAGGTAAACTACAGTATCAGTGGACAAACTGAGGCGGAAATGCTGAGGCTGCAAGTGAGCAAAACCGTAACTCACACTGAAACTGTGGAAAACTGCAAGGTGCAAAAAAAATATTTCCCTGGCAACAAATTAAAAGTCGAGATGCTTTTTAGTTCATTCGGTACCAAAGTTGAGCATTTTCCCGACAATCTGTGGGGGAAAAAAACAGCTAATTTTCAAACCAAAAGTAAAAATAGTTGGGTAAAAGTTATCTCTGGACTTCCATACATCAATACATTTCCATGACAATTTAAAAGCCTCAGGAAAGTCAGTTCTTTCCTCAGTTTAACCTAGAATAAAATGAAGAAAACGCTCTTTTATCCCATTTGTTCTATGAAGTATTAGCCTCCACGACATCGTCCTGCAGATTCAAAAGAGTTCAAAGTAAAGTTGAGAAAAATCAAAGCCAAAGCCATTGGTCCCACTAAAAACTGACTTCTTATTAAGCGGTAGCACAAACCACTCTTGTGCAATAATGTCCTTTATCTCTGTAATGCTCTAGTATTGTGTATCCATGGTATTCTAACAATTTGCAACTTGGGGAAGGGTTTGAAATACAAGGAGAGAGCACAGAACAAGCCTGGCAGATTTAGGAAATAAGACCTCATCTGGGAAGAAACTACCAAATGACTTTGCAAAGTCATTTATTGTAACCTGAAAGAGGAGAAACTCTCTTTCGGGCTGTGCACAGGAATGAACGGCAAGGCTGCATACTGAGAAATAACTCCACTTGTCCACTGCAACAAATTGTGCCTCCCCATGTACTAAATAAAA
>NW_015113472.1:0-36670 GCF_001443285.1 Poecilia latipinna | reverse complement strand
ACTAAATAAAAATAAATAGCATGCTCAGAAAGGACCAAAATGAAAATATTGCATTATTTATGATTCTAAAAACTGAACATCAGGTACTTTAATAATCTATTTCCTCTATGTAAATTATTTTTTAAGTTTGAAAGGGGTAGGGGAGTGCAATAAAGAAATGATTCAATTTATTTAACTATAGCAAATTACTGAATGATACATCCTATAGTAACATGGTTACTATAGTAATAGTAATAACCTCTATCTGAACTTGTTTTTTTGTAAAACTGTCTTGTTTCAAGGAGAATCTCCACAGGCTTTTAATTCTTTGAACTTGTGAAGAAGATTTTCAAGTCAATCAATAAAAGCTGCTATTCCCCCAAACAAAAGCAGGTTAAAAGCAAGCTGTAATTATATATTAATATGGTCATATTTTCAAGGTTCACTTGTAACTGCAAAGTCTGTCCTGCTGTACTTCTATGTTGCAATTTATCGAGTGGCATCCTTGAAGAGCCTCGACAGTTTCCAAGTAATTCATTTATTCTCTAGTTACTAGAAAATATACGCGTTTGTCACGACTCGCATGTTCTACCATCTATTCTCTGTGCCTTTTCTCCCTCCTTTCATCTGCTCGGATGTAGACGGGTCTCGATCTGTCTGAGCGCCGCACGGTTCTGTGTTATGAATGGAGATGCACACCTACGTACACAGACATGTGGCTGACACACACTGCTTGATTTGTACAGAGCACACACATCCGTGTTTGCCGAAAACATCCTGTTCTGAGGAAACATGCGGCGGTCCAGACAGATTGGAGCTGTGTGAAGAAATGAAATGACAGGACTACAGCGTTCAAAAGGGTGTAAGTCCTCTATCTGTGCCACAGCACTGAAACAAAACCCTGCATACTTGTGAGATGGACCCTGGACTCTAAAGACAACCCATCAAAATCCCTCTCAATAATACTAATACAACCAACTCAATGCTGTTGCTAATCTGACTAAAAATACAGTTATGCGCAAAAGTTAGTCGAGGTGAATATTGACTGTATGGGTAACTAAAGGTTCCTTAAATTACAGTAACATAAAAACGTAACCAGAATCAAATATAGCATCAGGATTATTCAATTTGAGCTGGAAGGTTAATTTCTGGAGTTTTATTTAAAGTTTGTCTCTAAAGGTCAACACTAATTATTCACAACCATTAATGGTGACCGAGTTGGCTATTATTAGAGAAAAATTGTTTATTTTCTCTAAGATGCAGGCTACAAAATCTTTTTAAATGAATCAGATTTGAGTAAAATTCATGTTAAAATTCATGTAAAAAGAAAACAGCGCTTAACAGATTAAGAGTCAAGAGTTTAAGATAGCTTTTCACAAAAGGTGACTTTGTGTCCTTCAGCAACAAAGAAGAAGCTGGTCTTACTTAAAGAGCAGCAACATGAAGATGAAGTGGATTCATTTAAATAGCCTCCCTATCCAGGGCCTAATGTAGGAATCCATTTCCATTTCTAATGCTGGCGGGTAGGTGGTCAGCAAAACTTCAGGTTTAAAAAACATAAGGGCAACAGCTGTAATTGAGCCTCTGTAATTATGCAGACAGTGCACAACACACATATTTGCATAGTGTAGGCTACAAAATCAATTTAACCTCAACAAACACAATGTGTGAAAATAAAACAATTTTATTGACGTCTCTTCTAAAAAACATCTTTAAACTGATATGCTTTCTGAATATATATTTATTCATAGAAATTATCAGAAAAATTCAATAAATTCTTTATTTTAGAGATATTTCGATGAGACATTTATCACAAATGTATTTATCTTTTTCATTACAATTACAACTTATTGAGAATTATATTAGCTACGTTTCCATTCTAGTCTGTGTCTTTCTGCGTGGCTCAAACTAATTCACATTCAAGGTTTGCACAATTTTTAATAAATGTATGGAATATTTTTAGCATATTAATTAAAATGTGACCACTTATTTTTGTCTAAATAACTTATTCATTGTTATCAGAATTTAATTAGCTTTATTGTGTTTTCTATGCAACGTTCAGGTATACTACTGTGCTCTACTGATTGTATTTGCATATTTATAACATCCTACATGGATGAATACTTCAGCGTCATTAACACACTGATTCTTACGGATAAAGGTTGGCTACAAATATAAGCTAAGGCATCTGAATTTACTCTATTAATATCAATCTTCTCTCATAACTTTCTCCAACTCTGGATGTGAACGAAGCAGCAGCAGGTGCAGGACCAACAGGCGTGTGTTGCAAGAGATGTGCACCAACTTTGTTAACAAACTCAATTTCCTCTTTCACCTTTCTTCTCACACGCTCCCACCTAACACCCAGGGACACACAGTCATCTCCTTTCGTCTCATTCACACACGGTCCCAGACTCATCAGCACTTCTTTTTCCCCCACTTTCCCCAGCATGCTTCATAATTATCACATAGCAGCTCATTGCACACGGCGCCATCTGTTACTCGGACGCATGCGCACTCCGACGCAGCAACAAGGCGCTGCCAGATGCCGTGGATTTTGAGTTAATAAAACCTAGCATGCGTGGCCAAATCTGCAGCAACTGTTTTAAATAAAGGGGATAAGGAATTAGCCCTAAAGAAGTATTAATCTATTATCACGAAGCAACATTCTCATGCAAAAACATTATCTCAATATAAATACTCTGCGTTTAAGCTGGAAAAGATTTGACTTCTTTTTATGCCAAAATGAGAAATCATCTGTAGCCCAAAGCATATTCTACATTATTCCGTGACTCCGAGGATGATGCTAAAATGTATTCATGACTGAGAAAGAGACAGAGCCTTGATGCACTGGAGAAGATGTGCTGAAGTGGTTGAACACCATGAACTTTAGGCCAAACTTTCAGGATTGACTGTGACACATTTATGAAGAGGCTGGATAGGGCTGAATTAACTGGAAAGTGGGGATGTGAACCACAGCTGCACAATAAAATTGTGAAAAGATCTCCATTGCAATATCGCTGTTTATCCTAGAAAGACTGTTTGGAGTGCAAGAACTGTTGGAGAATATATTTCAAGTGTTATGAACTTGCATTTTTAATGCTAAAGTAATATTCAGCCAGCTGTGCAGAGTCCCTTACACTGGACTGCATGTTTGTTGCAGAAAAATACATTTTTGTTTAAAGTGCCTTGTAAAGTTAATTAAAGCCCCTTGAGGAGTGACCCAAATACTGTTCTTAATACAAGTTTAATTTTTTTACAATTCCATGACTTTCTTTCAAAAAAAAAAAAAAAAAAATCAGACTAATTAAAATATTGCATCCTTGGTTCATTGCTATGCAGGCAAAAACTATTAACAACATAATTTTTTTTTTTTTTTTTTTCCGTATTTAATCTACATTGTTTTGACCCGGGAGTACTTTTGACAAACAATTTTGTTTCTTAATTGAATTAAGGTCTGGACTTTGACTAGGACATTCTAATACAGGAGCATGCTTTGACTAGACCATTCCATTGTAGCTCTGGCTGTCTCTTTAGGGTCATTGTCTTGCTGGGAGCCTTCTGCTGCCGCAACAATTTTCAGAATATTTCCTAAAAATTCGGGGAACAACGCATTAGTTTCCCTTCACTTCACAATTCGAACTTTTAAATTATATAAACCAACAACCGTATTGAGGTTTAAGGTTGTAATGTGAAAAAAAAGTTGAGAAAGCTTCAAGAGAAATGAATGCTTTTTCAAGACACTGAACACGTCCGTCCCATTGTATCTTATTTTTACGCCTACATTGTGTACTTGTCCCTGGGATTAGTTGTTTTTGCTCATGTTTCTCTCCCTTAAATTCAGACGAAATGGATAAAATGAATGATCACTGAAAGCATAAAACACGAATCAACTGCTGGGACATAAAGCAGAAAGAAAATGTTCTGACTTCTGCTAGCCGACACCCTGCTTTGTAATATTTTTCCTTCCAGTTGGAAAATGCGGTGCCCTATCCCGAACATTTTACAGAAAAGACCACTGACAAGTGCTCCTTGTTTCTCTGAAGTTAAAGGCACTGCGGCCTGATCCATATCGACATCCTGTCACCTCCACCATGCCTCGATCGGGCGGAGGAAAAACTAACCCAATTTGTGTCCAGTAAACAAGTAGTTCACTTCATATGAAGTATAAAAAGTCAACAGCAGAGCTGCAGTTCATTTGTGGAGGCGCCCTCGTAACGGTTAATGAGCATCTCTCCAGCCCGGCCACGCCATCCTTACCTGCCAGGACCGACAGAGCAGCCAATTAAACATCAAACCGCGCTGACATCAGGATGAATTAGACCTGCCGTTGATGATTTATACATTCGTTATCATGGAGCTGCCAGGACACCAGTCCTCGAGCTGGAACACAATCAAACGTTCTCACTTTTCCTCTCCGTGTGCAGCTTTGGAGGGGACTTCTGCTGTGTGCAAACGGAGGTACTCCCCCTCTTCAATTATTTACAGGAAGCCCTCATGCATCTGTGACTTTCAGCGACAGGCTGAGAAAGCCCAGCAGAGCGGCGCAGAGCGCCGTTAGTCCTCTTCCCAATTACTATTTTCTCTTCCTCTCATCCCTTTACAAACAATGTTTCCTCCTCTCAATCCTTCCTGGTTCTTGTCCAACTCCCTCATCTGTTTACATGGTTTTCTTTTCCTCTTCCAAATCTTTTCTAAAACAGTTTTTACCCTGCTTTTTCTTTTCCTTTCTCACATACAAACCTGCTCCCTCTTCGTACCTTTGTTCCTCTCAGCTGTCATGTTCGTTTCCCTCATTTAACCTCTTCCCCTCCCGCCCGCTTCTATTCCCCCGTCCCCTCAATCACCTATCCTCTCATCTCATCACCTCTTGTCCCCTCTTGTCATCTTCCCCCCAAAAAAGAAAAGAAGGGGGAGGAAGGAAGGATGAAGCAGGAAGTAAGGGACATCGGTGGATGAGTGTGAACTCCTTCTGAAGAGTCAGCATGGAAATAATTCATATTCTGCTCCATCTTACCCACATCGCAGTTCCTGTACCTCACCTTCCCTCTGTTGTTCGCTGCTCTGCTTGCTCTTCACCTCCTCCCCCACCTCTATTTCTCTGTCAAACCTCGTCTTTCATACTGTTCTCCCCGTCTCCTCAGAGTAATTTTGCTTTTGATTTTACCATTTTCACATCTGCTGGTCTTTGCCAAGATGCTTCTGGCAAGGACACCGAAACACATCGCTGTCAAATTCACTCAAACTGAAGGACTATTTGTCATTTAGGCAGATTGACAGCCTCAGTGATATTTTTTGTTGTTGTTGTTGTTGTTGCCGTTTTCCTGATTATTAATGTCAAGTAAGGTCTTGACTGTTGTTTGCTACTTACTCGTTAATTTTCTAAAGTCTAAGTTTTATACACATTTTTACCAGGGATGCCACTAAATGTGGAAGGTGCTGCATATGCATTGGGAATAATGTCATTTTAACTGCTTACATTATTTTTTCGGATATTTGGATACAACATTTTGTAAACTAATCAATTTGTTACAACCTTTGTAAACCCTTATTTGGTGAACTAAATAAGTTCTAGTTTTCGTTTGAATTCAAAAAATAAGAATATAAAACATTTTCTGACATCCAATAAGCCACATCCCTCCTTTGGAAGCTCAGGTAGTTTCCAAATGTCTCCCACCTCTGATCACAGCTGAAGTCAACAGATGCATCATCTCCAAGCCCCACTGGCCAACGACTCACCCTGGTGGATAAACCCGGGCCGATATTTCCGTTTGTGTCTAATTAAAGTTCCCGAGGGGACCGCAGCGCATCTAAAACCAAGAGGAACCAAACGCCGTTCTTGCCAGGGCTGAAGACGACAGCTGTGATGGCGGACGGCGTCCGTTAGCAGCTTCTGATAAGCCTGTCTGCGCGTGTCGCCGGTGTGCTCACCGAGGAGTAAAGGTGACCCTCTCCGTTCATGGCGATGTAGAGACCCGTCTTGACTGATTGGATGGCCACGACTCTCAGACCCACAGGAATTAGGTTGAACAGAGCTGAGGACAAACAACACAAGAGGAATTAAAATGGAAACTTGTGTTTTAGATGCATTAATGAATGTTGCTGCATTTTATATAGTACTGTCGAGCGATTAAAAAATGTAATCAGATTAATCACACTCTCGCACTGTGATTAATCAATATAGTTAACTTTGTAACCTTGAAATGTAAAAATGCACATTTTCATTTAAGAAAATGTTTTACTGTCTCAAGTCAAACATCTCAGTTTTCCATGACTTCATATTCAGGAAGAAGTCATTTTGTTTCAAATGTAATTCAGAAATTTTAAATTGGTTGTGCTTCGGTGGAAGATTACCGTGGTTTTACCCAGAAGACCATTGTGGTATTTTTTTAAGAATTGCTTTGGTGCTACAGGCCTTTATTTGGCAGTAATCAGACAGGAAGCGGACAGAGCAAACGATGGTGAGAGACTTGCGGCTAAGGAACCGAGGACAGGAGTCGAACTCGCATTGAGGTCTATATCCTCTGCACAGGGCATCCACTCTAATCATGGTATTTTTTAAACTAAAACTTTCCATCGAGCACATCAGTCTGACTCTCCTCACTCGTCTTTTCACTCGCATTTCCCAGTCTGTATTGTTCAGCACAGTACAAGACCGTGTAATGCCCTGCTTTGAAGTTACCCTCTGCGGTAGAGAGACTTTTAGGTCAAAATAGAATAGGTAAAGCTATTAATCTGCATTATGCAATATTAATACGTTAAACTTTTTAGATTAATCACATGCTGCCCTAATTTTAAAAGAACATGAAAAAAATCAGACGGTTTGAGACTTCACTAAACAATCTCAACTAAAACGGGACTGAGGTTTTCTGATTGCTAGAAAGTATCTAATCATGATTTTTTTAAAAACTTAATAGAAACAAATGTGCTTCACAGGTGATGAAAAAGTCAGGACTAGTCCCATCATTAGTTAAAATTATTTCTCTTTTCTTTTGTGTCTGGCCCATTTTAAGTCCAGTTCTGGGTGGATTTAATGGTCTGTGTTGGGTCATTGTCATGTTTCAGGGTCCAGGTCTGTTTCAGCTTTGATTTAATTATTATTTTTCTACAGATAGTCTCACATTTTAACCCTCTGATATCCAGTAAAACTCATGTTGGATTCTGACAATGAGCTGGAATAAAAACATAACCACAGCAAAACCAAACATTCTGTACTTTTTTTTTTACAGAATGTTTGGTTTATGCTTCCATGCTCATCTCCCATGAAAGTTAAACTCATGCAGTCTTTTTCAAGATGTGCAGGCATGCATGTTCGTATCAAGAAAGAAAGAGTCTGCTATGCATCTAGCAATGACATTTTAGGGGTTTTGGACTCTTCATATAGCCTGTTCAAGTCTTCTTTCAGGGTGAAATTGCTTGAACAGCCACAGGTGGCCATGTTGGAAGTTGTTTTCAGCACTTTTTAAATCCCTCATTAGACCCCTAAGCTGCTTTAATCTCCTCTCTGAAGGCCTCGGAGAGCTCTCTGGGTCTGTTCGCTCTCACTTCAACAGTTGGAAGAACCAAACTAAATATGTCAGGTTAAAACTGAGCAATCATACTGTCAAATGCGGTGTACTACTGTTCTCCATGTTTCTGTTAGGACATAAGAGGGACGAAATGTGTGGTTTTCTAATTTATTCCACATGAAAAAGTATACAGTTTTTCTATATTTTACTTCAAATTATCTCTTTTGTTTAGTTGTATTTCTTATTTATGCCTTGGGATTGTCAGAAGTGACCCTATTTTTCTGTCCCACATGATACTTTGACAAAGCCAATTTAGACTTTATGACATTTTAATATCACTCACAATTCATTTAATTTAGAAAGAGGCTCAGTAGCTCATAACCCCTGCAGGTCAAGTCTAAAGAGCAGCACTCTGTGACGGTACAGGAACAGACAGAGCTTTGAACTGCAGCCATAATGTTTTGAATTATCTTGTGTCAGTACAAAAACTGTATCTTTTTTTTTTGTAACCCTCTTGACAATCGCAGAAGTAATTCTCATAAAAAATCTAGAAGAGGTCATGAGTTGTTGAGTGATTTTCATGGCCCAAAAGAAGAAAATCGTAGAATCTTTCTTTTTAAATAGAGATATGTTTGAAGCGTTACAGCAGCAGCTTTGGAAATAAAAAAGAGAAACTCATGTAAGAGAAACCAACTGGTCAGAATCTCTAAAATCTCATGTTTTTCTCATCATTAAACACATCGTGCTAAGCTACTAGGTCACCCTAACAGCAACAGCCATCAGTGTGGAACTTGTAAATGTGTGAAAAAGACTCAAAGTGTGAAAATATTAATATTAAGCTGTTAAAAACAAAGTCAGGAGAGAATGCAATAAGGTATCTTAGATAAAACTATGTTGAACTCAACACCAGAGGTTCGTTCAGGCTGCAACTTAAAGAGAGTCACAGTTTAGAAGACAACAGGAAGGCTACTCTGGTATCAAAGCAAGGTTGGATTGTTTCTACGTTTGAGCTTTCCACCTCTGTGACAGAACATGCTGGATTCAGAAACTCTGGTAGACTTATGAAAGAGTCAGTGCAAAATGCATACAGAGACACAGTAATGCTAATTGCTCTAATTACTAAAACGAGATGAAAGAGAGTTTAAAACTTGGATAAGTGCATCTCGTCATTCACGGAGGCGGTTTCTTCATCTGTTCCTGGTCAGTTTTAGCATTTCAGTGCAGTACGTTAGTGCATTGATGAGAATCATCCCACATGAAAACCATTGGCTTCTTCAAAGATTTTTCCACTTCCACTGGGTTTGGGAGCTGATTTATAGTCCATCTTGAGCCTGAAAAGGTCCAACTTGCTCATCTGTAATAACACCAGTACATACCAGTAAGCCTTACTAATGTCTCAGTCAAAGTGGAGCTGGGTGTTCAGACACACTTATATCATCAGTCTGTAACACCTTTAAAAAAATCTGTTTTCAGGTATTTCTTGGTCCAGTTTTGACGTTTCATCTCATGATTC
The DNA here is from genome assembly GCF_001443285.1 of Poecilia latipinna. Classification (NCBI taxonomy): domain Eukaryota; kingdom Metazoa; phylum Chordata; class Actinopteri; order Cyprinodontiformes; family Poeciliidae; genus Poecilia; species Poecilia latipinna. Next base: position 27,670 of record NW_015113472.1, on the reverse strand, counting down.
TCGTTCAGTAATGGCCGGGTTTCAGTCTTCCCCGTCTCTGAGCTCTGAACATCTTGTTCTTCTGGGCTCTCCAGGAAGGTTGCGGTTCCTATTTTTTTCCCCTCAATATATTTCTTGCATCCCTGTTGACTATTTTTCAACAAAATGCTTGACAGTTCTGTGCACATGGCAGAACATTTTGACACAAGAGGGCAGAATTCCTTCGAAAAAAGTTGGTTACAATCTTTTTTTTAGAGTACAACCTGCCTGGAAATTATGCACAACACATTTCACCTGATGAGCTTAAATCCAATAAGGATTCACGTTTCCACAGATTGGAGTTGGAAAATATGATTAAAATGTTCACTTGCCTAGTAATTGCACAGGCAGTGTACTTCAGCTTGTGGAAACCCTTATATCCTCTCTAAAAATGAGACTGCACATCAGATGAGGTGCTAAAATTAGGGAAAATGTCGCAGGACATTTTCAAATAAAATTGTGGGGACAGTTTAACTCTTCTGCTTTGTTTACACTCAGCGATCCAGAGAGGGATGCTTAGCGATGATGTCTTTCTTTATCCTCCACCACATTTCTCGTACATTGTGTACTTTGTTCAAAAGAGGTATTCATTTTCAGAGATATTCCACATCAGTCTGACTAGATGAGGTGCTGAGACCCCTTTTAGCAGAAAAGCTTTGAGACACAACATTAAAAATGACATTAAAACGTAATTTAGCTGTCTGTTCATCTGACAGACTGAAAGAAGAGAAACATTCAGCATTTAAGACACACAAAAAATACAAAATGATGACGGGCAACTGGAGAGGGAGCAATTTTTGTTCTAAAGTGCTAAAACAACAGGATCTTTCTTCTGTTCTAGTCGACTGCTGTTCGCTGCTTTAAGCAGCTTTTAGTGCCGAAATCTTCTTATTTTGCTGGAATTTTTGGAAAAATAAAGAAGCACTATTGATATGTGATTTATAGAAACTAAATACAAGCTTCCCCTTGTCATTTCTTTGCAAATCAAGTCTCCAATAACTGAAATAAACATTTCCTAACTCTGCATCGCTGTATGTTAGGAATCAAACCCTTTCTGTTTGTCCTTTGGCCTAAATTACCACATGAACATTAAATAATTATCTTTCGATCATTTTTATTAAAGGGTATGTTTTAACACTTAATGCACTACACAAAAAATTGATACAGGTAGCTAAATATTATTTTTGACATTTTCAAATGTAATATTTACAGAACGTAATTGCATTCATAGATGCAATTAGAAATATGCATCTATGAATGATTGAGTAAAAAGAGATTAAAAGCTGGTAATGTTGAATTTAATAAATTAGAGGGTTTTCTTCTCTTCTCTTTGAGCCAGAGGATTTTTAATAATATTTGGAAATCATAAATCTACATTTAAGACACTTAAAAATAGATATATTAATTAATTCATGGCTTTCTGTACATTTTCCATCAGCTGTGCCAATACATTTTGATTAATTTCATGCAAAAAACCAAGAATATAAATTTATCCAAATGAGACACAGTGACTGTGAAAACAGAGAATGTTTGTTTGTCTTTGCAGTCAAGAAATGATTACTACTGCTGCTCTCAGTCAAGGCTCTAAGAATTTAACGGCATCCGTTTTCAATGTTCGAACAAGATGGAAGAAAAATGATGGATTGTTATTTTTTCCATCATGTGAAGACTCCAGCAACAATGAAAGTGCTAAAAAAACAACTTCACAAAACACAATGAAAAAAAAATATTACTCAGTACCTCATATTTTGCTGGGATTTAAAGTAAAAAAAAAAATTAAGTTGTCCTATTTGGATACAAACAAAATAGGGAAATTCTGGGAATTTTGTTTGATTTAGACCCTTCATAAAAAGTAAAATGTACAAAATGGTGAGTAAAACTGATAAAGTTGCAGAGAGTCGACAGAATATAAACAGACGGACTGAAGATTTTGGCCTGACAGCAACGCCAACGTGGGGATGAGTCCTTGGACCTGTGATATTGCTGTTCAGAACGTGATTTTCTCTAAGCGTCAGTAATGAAAATACTCCAAAAGCTGACTTGTAAATTATCCATCAGTAACTCCTGTCTGACGGCTGCATGTAGGAAAAAAAACTACGGAAACAATTCCCTGAGAAACCACTTTAAATCATTCACTACCTAAAACTGAGCTATATCAATATTTATACTGAAATTTTCAGTCCAGGCTGATATGACTGACTGAGTGTATTTCGATCATAAATTGTAACAGGGGCACCTCTAGCTTCAGCTAACTGAAATTGATGCAGCAGTTCTCTTATTTGAAAGAAAATAAGAGAACTGCTGCATCAAATTAAACCATTTGGTTTAATTTTCATCATATTAGATAAATTTGGAGAGTTGTTCAAGTATCACTGCTGATGAATATCTGGGCCTTGAGAGAAATATTTCACTTTGCTTTTTATTCCAACTTTTTTCAGTCTCAAAATACTTGCTTTAATTAAATCTGTTGATCCCATGAAACACACATTCCTCTGCCTTATATTTTAGCACTCAATATTTACTCAACTTTAATTTAGTGCACACTTTTGATTAGATTTTACATTTTGTGCTCACACTCCAAATATTACTTAGAGCTCAATCTGAGTCTGAAAACTAAATAATTTGAATAAACTTTGTCAATTTTATCAGTAAAATTGCTCAAATATCCATATTGCTCAGTTATGCTAGATGCTTGCTAATAGCTACAAAAAGCTTTTGATCAAGGTGCAACTTGCTAACCAAGTGTCCATTTTATGGTATGTGTATATTTGAGTCTGAATACATATTTTTAACCAAGTTGGGTTTAAAGCAACTTCATAATAAATCCAAACTTGGGGAAAAAAAACACTCATTCCAGCTTTTGGTTTGATCATTCACCCTGAAAATAAAACAATGACTCAAACCAATCACTAAAAACCCAAAGTTAGTAAAATTTGTGCCCAAGACCAGAACCGAATTTGATTATGTTGGAACAAAAAGTCAAACAACCTCATTTTTTAGAGCTAAACTGGCCAAAACGTAAAAAGACTGATTGATTGATTGCTTGTTTTTTTTAATCATCTTCTACGAATGCGTGTTTGTCGTGTGCACTAACAGGAGTTGGTGCTGTCATCTTTGGTCCCGTCCAGACTTCCATCCTGGCCCATCTGGAGATAGAAGCCTTGCCTGCAGAACAACCTGGTCACTATGCCCTTCAGCTGCGGTTCTACATGCAGAGAAACACAAATGAGACAACAGATACCGTTATTCACACTTCAAAAAGAGTTTGAACCAACTTCAAGAGGGACTTGGACTCTAATGCACAATGCCATCCTGGAAGCACCATGGAGGGCACCTTTGTGATAAAACACCTTTTTAAAGCAGCACAATGTGACCACATGCAACCTCCTGCATCCTGAGGGATTTCCTTTGGAAAGCCTAGTCAAGCACATCCAATCCATTACAGGATTCCTAGACTAATCCGTCCTTCGTGGTCATTGTTCCACTTGAATAACATTGATAAATTATTTCTGAAGCTTTGATGCTAAAGTGCAGCCTCGCAGCAGTTTTGTACATACCCAGCAGGCCTTGTGATTGTATAGTGTATTGATCTGCAGACAGGGGTATCTGTTCCTTTATCACAGGGTGTGAACGTGTGCAAAAAAAAAAAAAAGGAGAAATGGGACAACCTGAAATTCTTAATCCCTCTTTCCTCAATATAGGAAGGGCTTTTCAGTGTTGAAGGAAGAATTGGTGAGATTAAAAAAGTGCGACGTGACTGAAATGTGTGTCTGTGAGCTAATTAAATTAAGTGGAACAGTAAAGTATTGGGGTTTAACCTCATCTGCACTGAAATTATAGGCAGATTTATATCAGGAGAAAGTGGTTAACAGTGTAGAAACCCTGAAAACAATGAAAAGTGAGACTCAAACAATTTTTAGAGGAAAAAAAGGAGAGAAAACTCCGGCTGCCAGAGTCAGAGTAAAGGGCACCTTGAATGTATCTCAGAGAAATAATCGACTTTACTAATGTAGCCGCGTCTGTTGAGACGCTCTCAGAATCAGGATGGATGAGAAACGACACATTTCACATTTTAGGAGATCCCAAAATCATGAAATCCAGATTTATAATGATAGACGGTAAGGAGAAAATCCAGTCTCTGATTTGTAAGCTTCTGATTAGATTTTTGTCTTTTTTTAATCAGCAGGTTTTAGATCTTAGTCTGATTTACTGTAATCTGAGTCATCCTGATCTGAGTCATTGATATTTTACCGTCTGGCATGTAAAGAAATAAGCAAAACAAAACAACACCAAACGGAAAAGACGTACACCGGTCACCTAATATGGCCGCTCGCCCAGATGCATGTGACCACGCCCGCGGTCTCCTCGTGAACCCCACCATCAGTGACTCTGCAGTTATAATAATGAGAGTGGGAATCCCCTTTGAGTGTGCGAGAGACACAAGGTGAATCATTGACGGTACACCCTCTAATGCACAGAGACAGAAAAGAGCTGCGATTGACCCAGTTTTTTTCTGTCTTTCTTTCAGGAGGGGCGCGAGCCGAGCGTGAGGGGTGTTTTCCGTCTTTGAGGGATCCATCTTGTGCAGCAGCAGGAGGAGAGAGGAGCGGTGATGCTCAAAACCAGCACTTCCACTGCAATTCCCAGCGCGCTGCTTGGCGTGGAGCGTGGTGAAGTCAATAAAAAAAATATGAAGAATAGTTGATTCATCCAGAAAATGCACGTTAAAAATCTTAATCTTTTTTTTTACCTGTTTTTATTTAGAAATTATGCTAAATTATTGATATGTCCATCTCACCACCAAGAAAGAACTAAAGCAATGATACAAGGACAGACAGAGGGAAAGAAAGAGAAAGAGGAGGGTCAGAAGGATGCAAGAGGGAGGATGAGGAAGGACAAAACAGAAGGACACAATGGAGGGAGAAAGGAAAGGTGCATGAAACCACAAAAGCACACAGGAAAAAGAATGGAAGACATGAAAGGATGGAAAAAGGAAGGGCAAAGGAACAAAGAAAAGAGTAAGAAAGACTGAAGAAAAAGAAAGACACAAGGACAGGACAGAGGAAAGAGAGAAACAAGAGAGGGAAGGATACAAGAAAAAGGAAGGAATAGACCAGAAATGATGCATGGAAGAAGGAATGTTCAGAGAAACAATGAAAGGAAGGAAAAAAGAAAGGATCACCACAAGGAATGAGACAAGGAAGGACAACGAGGAAGGAAATGAAGTAAGAAAAAAGGAAAAACACAAGGGGAGGAAGGATAGAACAAAGGAATGATATGAGGAAGGAGAAAAGAAGGACACAAAGAAGGACAAAACATTTAGATAGATGGAAATCTTACAAAAATGTCAATTGTATTTAAACACCATATTTGAAACAAAAAAGTTTCAAATAAAAACAAAATTAATGACATGATCAAATTAAAAGTGAACTCCAGCAAAAGACAGTAAATTTTCAGGCAGGATTTATCAAACGGTTGCAGAACGAATATTAAGAGTCAGATTCCCTCTGTTCTTCAGTCGCAGTGCGCTTCTGGAGTTATACGGCTCAAGCAATTTAGTTAAATCAATTTTTAACTTTCAAGGCAAGTCCAAGGTATAAAAGAAATAAATGAAATCAACAAGAAGGTATTTTCATACTTTTTCAGATGTGGAAAAATGCAGAAATCCAGTTACATTCTCTCCCAAACTGTAAAATTGTCTTGTTACATAATGCATCATTAATAACATTATTAGGAGGAATCATAAAGGATATTTCTGTTTCAGAGACACATCTAGGTCGCCCTCTGGCTCTGTTCAGATCCCTGGGTTTTGTGATAAAGATAAGTATAAACATGTTTCAGGGTTGTTGTTGTGACTCAGCCAACAGAAATCTTCAAGGCTACAGAGTTTCAATATAAAAAAAATAATAAAAATAGAGGTTTTCTTAAAGTTGGTTTGACGTCTTAGCTCTTGGCTCACAGCGTAGTGGCCTCTCTCCGCTGAATATTAAACTTAATACATGGCAACAACATTTTTTTCCTCTCAGTGCCAAACTGGAAAACAAATAAAACTCACAAATAAACCTGAAATTGTTGCGAATCCATTTATGCAGACGATGACTAAAACACTAGTGGAAGATGAAGTAGTGTGTAATTGTCTTGTTGTGGTTTTATTACATTTATTACAAATAAAAAATTATTAGATCCTAGCTGGTGGTGGCTTTAGTTGCAAACAGAGTTGGTAACTTAAATTGAAAATATAGCTGGTAGCTTAAGCTACCAACTGGATTGAGCTGAACTCTGTGGTAACTTAAAATATTTTATTTTATAACCAAATCTTGACTCTCCAAATGTTCCTCCCTCACCTGCCTGCTGTGCTCCTTGAGCTTCATGAAGCAGCTCTTGCTCGCTAATGTTCTCTAACAAACCTCCGAGGCCTTCGCAGAGCCGCTGGATTTATGTTGAGATTAAATTACACGCGGGTCGAACCATTATCCACTTTTTCTTCCACTTCACAACTAAGCAGTGTTTGCTTTCGGTCCATCACAAAGGAGACGAAATTCGAAAACGTTTCAGCCGCGTAGATGTTTTTCCAATGCTCTTTTCAGGAGTCCCCAATGGTGTGTGTAATGAGAACACAAATGTTGCACGCAGTCCTTGCACTAAATAAGAAAGCAACAACTTAGAGCAGCAGCTTTAAAAGCTTATTGACCAAATGCACTCCTAATTACAGTGGGACAGTGATGAAAGGTAATAAAAAGCCCCGATACACACATCTAATTTAGTTTTGATTGCGCCTCTTCTCTGTTTTCCAGTGGTCACTTTTTTATCTCCTCATTTCAAGGCTAATGAAGCTACCTAGGAGGTCTCATTAACACTTGCAGAGATATATTTGACTTGCCGCAGCTGTGCTGCCCAGCAGATGACAACCAGGGCTGCAGTTTTCACAGCTCACAGTGTTCCTGGCAGACCTTCCGCTTCCACATACTGGATAAAAAAGAAAAAAAAAATCTGACATTAATATTAAGACTGATTCTTTGTTCTTTACTCTCAAGATGTTATGAAATAAATGCTATAAAATAGTTTAAAACTATATTTCCAAAGGAATATTTAAAGAAGATTTTTAATGCAATTTGAATTCATGTTTATTGGTTATGTTCTTTTTTTTGGAAAATAAACATAGACAGAACATTTGTGTTCTCATTACACACATCATTGCGGACTCCTGCTAATAGCGAAGCTGATTTTTCAATTAATGTTTTCCCATTTTGCTAACTTTGAAAACATTTAGCACACTTAGCACCTTGTATTTACAAAGTGGAATACAGTATTCCAGATTACTTTTGTTTTCAATAATTGTTCTTTTAGAAATATTTTTCTGCCCTGGTAGGCTTCTTTCATCCAGCTTAGTTCCAGTGTGCAGCAAGAGGTGGGAGAGGGACAGCGATGCTTTATTCTGTGGTACATTCAACTGGAAAAAAAACTAGCTGATATGAAAAACTAAAAACGAATTTTACTTGCAGGAAAGAACTTTGTTGTTGTTGTTTTGAAAATTATCCCTTTCCAAAAACTCAATACACCTTAATACCAGCAAATGGCATCAAGGTATATTGAATTGATTTAATGTAAGATGTGAATTCGTTTGTGCACATTTATGCTGCCATGTTTTTTTATATATGTTTTCCTCCTTTTGTTAGATCAGTTTAGCAGGATAACACATACGTATATGAAAATGAGTTAATAATCTCAAGTAGCGTAAACGTGGATCTTTACACACATGCATCCATTCATCCAACTGCTTGTCCGTTTGATCAGAATCAGACTTCCTGAGTAACCAAGGTGAGATTCCCACTCTTCCCAGTATCTCTCGTGTCCCTTTTTTTTTGTTACTAGGGAAATTCCCATCCTCATGTTGCCATGGGAACAGTCTCGTGATTCCAGACTGTTCCAGAGAAAGGGTATTCCCCCATCCACACGCTCACACACTTACAAACACACACACACGCACATGGATTTGCTCCCACGTTGCCCGTATTTTGGAGACAATGCGATCTGATTGAATCAGTCAGCCAATCAAGGCTGCCACGCGGATTTGACATATTGCGTTGTCTGTTAATTCGTCAACACGCGGCGCTAAACGGCGTACAGAGCGGCGCCTCATACGAGCGAGGCATTAAAGATCGCGGCGCACGCAGCATCTTGACAAACGAAAAGCACCCAAGTGAGGAATTCATGTGCAGCACCCATTTGATCCTCATTTACCTCAGCTCGATAAGTGATTACAGACACACACTGAAATGTAAACGGCAGATCTGGAGTGATAAACCTGAACTAATGCCAAGAAAAGATAATGATTGAATTCCTTGCAAGTCTGCAAACAATCTTTATGCTTTCGTATGTTATTCCAGATTCTGAGACTTTGGTAGGAAAAACACCGGTGTCATTTATTGATTATGCTTATTGAGCAATTGCATCAACCTCGAGCCAAAGGGAACGCCCTGTCCAGACAGCCAGTCACAGACCTGACTCTCCCTGGGTTACATTAATCACCAGCAACGTCTTTAATGTGAAACAATTTGGTTTGGTTATCCAGTCGAGGCATTTTTATTTCGAGCGATTCTCTTTTCTTCCACCTGGAGTCAAGTTTCCGTTGTAGCATGAAACCGGAGAGGAAGAGCTACCTTTTAACTTGGCCTTTGACTCGTGTTCTTCCAGAGAAATGCGCAGGTGATCGGGGTCAGCTCGGAGACATGGGCGCCCCTTTACATGTCCTGACTAAATACCAGGTCAGGCTTCAGCAAGCTGGACAGTTTGCTGGTTCAGAAAAACATTTCCATCTCCATCAAATACTTCTGAGGCCATTTTTGTGTTTTTTTTTTCCTTCAAATTTTCCTCTTTATTTCAACGCAGACTTTTCCATACTTTTCATCTCTGAAGAAGCAAGTTCTTGTTTCAGCGCATTATCAATTCTGCCTTCACAGTCTCCACAGATTTTATACAATCACAGCTATGAGCAAAAACCTGCAGAACCAGACGAACTGTTAACCTCAAGACTCCTCGTTAACAAACACAAACATGGAATGGATTTATTGCAGCAAAATCTGTTTTTAAACGCTCTTTCCACTCCAAGAATGAGCATAAAATTACTCATAAAATACTTAGCAGGAGTATTAAACTAAATAATTTTGTTTCAATGCAGCAAAAATCCTGTATGTGTGTTACACAGTAGATTACAAATTTGCACCTAACAGTGAAGCGAAATCTTAAAAGTGTGGCATGCATTCATTTTCAACCCCCTTTTTCTATGATATTCTTAAGAAAATCCAATGCAATGTTTTGCAAGCATTCTTGAAAGAAGTCCTGCTTGATGTTGCAGGTGACACAAATATGCAAATAAGGAGTCTGGTCTAGATTGATTGGCATGCACGCAACACGGTGGGGTGGTATCATGCTGTGGTGTATTTTTTGTTCCCACAACAGGGATTGAAACACTGGTTAAAGTTGATGGGGGGTGGATGCAAAAAAAAGTATGAGACTGGGGCAGACGTTCATCACAGATCTACAAAAGGATGGTTAGAGTTAGGGCATTTGGCCCAGTCAAAGTCCAGTATTAAATCCAATTTAGAACATGTGGAAGGACTCCATTCAATCTGAGTTAGCTTGAGTCATTTTGCAGGGAAGAATGAGCGAAAAATCCCAGAAGTTGTAGCTGTAACTGCAGCAGAAAGCGTCTCTTCAAAGCAACTGACTCAAGGGGTTGAGAAAGGCACACTTTACCTTTCAGACTTCTGTTTGATAGAATTTTGAAAACCGCCGATTATTTCCTTTCCACTTCACAATTACACACTTCATTGTGCTGCTGAATCACCTAAAATCCCCATAATAAAATGAAGTTCGTGATTGCAAAGTGAGAAAAAAAATCCAGAGAGGAAGAATACTTTGACAAAACGACACAGATTTGTGTTTTTCTGTTGCCCAACTCAGACACGATATGAGAGCATTTATGTTCGTAAACCTGTAGCTATTTCACAAAGCAAACAACGAGGGAGTTCATCACCTCAGGCTGTCGGAAGCAATCATTTCCACATTGTTAAAACGCATTTAATTGATAAGGGAAATTGACAATTATTTGCCACGTCCAAACAGACAGAATCTCTTGTTTTCCTCTACTGTAAATAGGTCTATAATTTAAAGCAGCAAATGAGCACCGGATGTGTTTGTAGCAATGGAATTTAATTTAAAAAATTATAATTATTGAGAGAGAAAAGGAAAGCAGAAGACCCTGCCCAGTGGAGAAAAGAGGACACGGTCTGGGGAAGCTGCTAGAAAGGTCATTTGCCGTCTCCTTCCTCTTACCAGCATCATCTCTTTGATGTCACGCACTTTCATCAATGAAACTAAACGTAAAACATAATTTTCTATCAAAAAACCTTTTCTACAGACTGTGAATCCCTGTCTGATGTATGGCTGATAGATTTCACCTCCCGACGGTGTGACTCAGCCAAAAGGAATTTCTTAAAGCTGAAAATTAGATTTTTGATTGAAGTTTCTATTATGCTTTTATGCAGCCCCAACGGCGCAGAGATCAAGTTTGTTAGCAGCTTTTGTTTCAGCTAAAATCTCACACAAAATTAGATTAAAAAAATAAAAAAATAAAAAAATAAGTGAATTGACTAAACTGAACTGATCAATATTAGTCCAAAACCTTTAGAAGGCAGACAGGGATGTTGCTAATTTTTCTCATGCACACACAGCAATGAGATTATTTGTAAATACATATATAAGTGGTTCTTGTGACTGAATGGAGAGCTTGAAGCAGAAGAAGCAGAAAGAGGTGGGGGGCGGGAAGTCATATGAAGCTGGAAAAGGAGGGTGGAAAGATCTGAGGAGGAAAAGATGGAGGGACAGAAAGACCTCAGGTGGGAAGAGGATTAGAGCAGAGCAAGAGGAGGAGAAAAAGAAAGGGGGCACGAGGAGGAAAGGGAAGAAAATTTGAGAGAAAAATAGGACATGAAGCTGGGAGGAGGCCAGAAGACAGAGAAAGGAAAACTAAGCAGGTACCGAACCAGTAAGAACCAATCCATACCAACACAAATCCTTCCTCTTCCCTCCCGTGCCGTATACCATCACCTGCTGGTTTCCAACACAATCAATTGATTAGAACGGCACTCATCTCCCCGACGCTTCCCATAGCACACAATCACAACATTCTCATTAAGCTGCATTCATTCCTGCGGCACATGCAATCATTCCTCATTCCTGACAGGGGCTGGATCCAGACTGTGATTGGAAAACGAGCAGCGGCGGTTCTGGACAGATGAGCCGAGCTTGAAAAGGGTTCATTCGTTTTCACGTGTATTTGAAAGAATCTCTATTTAGTGTATATAGAAATAAATATACTGTCAATTTTCATCAAATAAATATATTACAAATAAACTCTGGGTGCAACAAGTGCTTGTGTTGCCCCCTATGTGATGCCGCCCAAAGTGGTGAGCCATTCCACCCAAAACTATCACCATAGAGTGAAGTCTGAGATTTGAATGGAGCACATTTTTGACATTTTTCTTTTCATCACAAATGGAAAAACAAAAGTTCACGCAGGGTGAGTTGGTAAAAGGAGAAATGAGGCAATTTGTTGAGGCTGAATCTTTAAATTATGAGTTTTAGAGTGTGAGGCACACAGACACTCAGGAGGGGGGTTGAGACCAGACAGACTAATCTGTGGCTTCAATAATGGATGTACCTGCAAACTAGTGAACCATAGGCCACTACAACACATGACTGCGTGTGTGTGTGTGTGTGTGTGTGTGTGTGTGTGTGTGTGTGCGTGTGTGTATGTCAGAGTGTGTTTGTGCACAAGCCGTTTGGGCGTGAATGGAAACTAGATTTGTGCGTGTGCGTGCGTTTTCACACCTTGCCTCCTTAGCCTCCTCTTCTTCAGCCCGAATATCCGGACTTTGGAGAAGATGTCGACCAGGTTGCCGTTGCACAGCCCCTGCTTCTTACCGGGGCTTTTCCGCCGCCGGTGAGCAGTCGGTCGGTGGGCGTGTTGCTCCCTGGCCTGCCGCTTTTGGCGGATCAAACCGCTGGCGATGGCAGCTGCCATGTCTCCGCCGAAACAGACGACAGGAAAGCAACGCCGTCTCCGTCCGCGTCTCCGGTATGTTCAGTGTCCACCGGAGGGGACGGAGCGCAGACAAAATTCAGACACAGACCCCCCTCCCACCCCACCCCCCCAAAGTCTCCGCTTTACCGCCTATAACAGCCCCATACTTCAGCTCCAGCACGGTGAAGTCCAGAATAAACACTCGAGGTCACAGCATCTTGTCTGCTGACTATCCTTCAGGCCATAGGTTGGAGGAGCGCGGCGGGGTACCTGTCCGTCACGTCTCACCGGTCTGTCTGTCAGTCAACAGCTGTCACTGAGCGGCATCTTCAGCGCTAAATTCCCGGAGCGTGTGTGTCAGTTCGTGTTCCCATAGTCAACAGGCGAGCCGAGTAAAAATACGGAAGAAAAATTAGGCTGAAAAAGCCCCAGAAAGCAGTTATGTCCTCTTTTGTGAGCAGGTCTGTTTGTATTCCGCTGACTGAAGAGAGAGGCGCGCGCGCTGGAACCGCGAGCCGCTCCAGCTGCGTGGAGTGAGACAGGCTCACCGGAAACAGCAAATCTGGTTTTTCAAAATAAGACGTAATTGTCTCTTTCCCTCTCTTAATTTTTAAAACTTAAATGATAATTTCCGAAAAATAACCAAACTATTCCACACATTTGTTTTGGCGACTGGATTATCTCATGATAAATCAGTAATAAAATAAATAATAGTTAAGTGAAAACATTAATTTTATTTTACGTTTTTATGTTTAAAGGGGCAGTATTTTGTATTTTCAAGGCACATACGGCCATTTTATAGCCTAATTAACTGTCTTTGGTTGTAAAAATTCTGTTTATATCAGTTATGACTTAAAAGAAAACAAGGACATAGACAGATTTTATTGTCATTCAGTTGTACATTTTATGCACATATTGAATGAAATTTTGTTGAAAATTCTGCCTTGAAATTGGACCTCTATCTCTTTAAGACTTTTGCTCTTTCTGAAACTCCACAATCAGAAAGTCATCACAGCATCGCTCCTCTGTTAACCCTTTAACAATACTTTTATCTTAGTCTGAAGGGCCTGAGTGATGGAGTCAACCGGTGCTCTGTGAGGCGGAAGCTTAGACGCTTGGAAACTCCAGCTCTGAGGAGGCGCCGAGCTTGAAGGCAGGGCTAGGTCCACCCAGGCGTTTTGCATAACTGACATTGACATTGAAATGAAAGAATTTCTCAAACATGCATGAACAAATATGGAACAAACTTCCAGCAAACTGCAAAGATGCAGAAACACCGAGTTCCTTTAAGTCAAGGCTAAAACCCCACCAACTTAGATCTGCCTTTGATTAGTAGAAAGTGTAGCACTGCTGAACATACTGGATGTGTACCAGCTTGATGGCATTTGACAAAATTATTTGTTTTATAATTGGTTACTCTCTCTCTCTCTATATATATATATATACATACATACATACATACATACATACATATATTGTGTGTGTGTGTGTGTGTAAGATTCCATGTCCTCTATCATCGTTGCCCACCACGTATCTTTGGGTACACATTTTATTTTGAAGGGGACGACCGGATGTCTCGCTGACAGCGGCTCTGGTACCTTGACGTTTGAGTCCGCGAGCGCTGTCTGGGGCTACACAGCTGCTGTAGCCGCGAGCCAAGCGCGCAGTGACACACGCGCTCTGAACAACAACCTGGCCGTCCTCACTGAGGTCCGGTGAGGTGTTCGTTGTTTGTCTGGTGGCAAGATGCGACCAGAGGGAGGAGGAGACGGAGGAGCAGGTGCAGAAGAAATGAGCCTTCTGAACGGAAACATGACAGAAGCGTTTATCTCAGGATTAAACCAGGTAAAATATAAACAAAAATATGGTTGATCGAGAAGGCAGATTGATTATATTTTTATGTAAAATTTAGAACTGAGTTTCTGAGGGAAATTGTAATGTTATAAATTATAAAGAAAAAATTATTTTGTTGCTTTGGGTGTATCAAGCACGTTTTTGATAACGCAGTAACATTATAACATGATATTTAGCTATAAATAAATAAATAAATAAATAAATAAATAAATAAAAGGTAAATTTTACATATTATCCAACAGACTTTCCTTCAGAGTCCTTTTAAGGCTTATGCACCTTTTTACTACCACATGTTTTCCTTCCACTAAATTTTCCATTGAAATGCTTGGAAATAACTCTCCAGCCATCCAGCTTCATTGACTATGACTAACTTCAGCTGCATGTAGAGACTGCAATATAACATTTCTGTCTTAAAAATCCCTTTTGCAATATTCAATTTTTTCTGGAAAGCTGAATTTTGTGTTGTCATTAACTGCATGCCAGAATCATAAACATAAACAAAAATAAATGAAAAGTTAGTTTGTAATAAATCTAAAAGGGTTCCACTTTCTGAATTAAAATACTGAAATAATTTTGGGTACACTCTTAATGACTGAGATGCACTATGCTTTTTGTTGCCATTTACAATATGAAAATTAATGGGAAACAACCAAATAGGATAAAAAGGAACCCAATGAGCCTCAGATTGATGTGAACACAAATAGCCACAATGAGATCATAAAACATCCTACATGAAACACATTGACCGTAATGGGCCAAAAAATAACCTCTGCTTCATGTGCATAAAGGTATGGTGCGAACACTGAAACCTACCCGGCTCATTATCTCTCTCCCCACACATTCCCAACTGTCTGTATTCAGCTCAGGAACAGCTGTCTGAATAAACGGTTTAAAAATGCAAGAGGTGGGCTCGATTGATGGGCTGATTAGCTGCAGCACAGCCTGGCATGTCTGCTTTTATCTTTCAGGTGCAGGTTTCCAGCCGGAAGATTAACTACTATGGCTGACATTTCCTTCATATATACACATATAAAAGCACGTCAGAGCCAGTAACAGGAGTTGATTTGGAAATAAAAAGTATAATTATTGAAATATACCCCACTGAAAATACATTTAGGTTTTTTATATGCATGTTAGAGCAAATATAGTTCATATTTATGATAGGCAATGCTTAAGAAAAGTGACAGGTCCCAAAATAAAATGCAGGTTAGGATAAACATTACCCTCTAGTTTTCATATATTACAATAACAAAAAAAAACAGAAAATAATGATAAAAAGTAATAAGATTTAGTCATAAATAAAATATTAGAAATTGCCAGAATGATTTGAGCTCATTTCAGCACCTTGGACAGAGTCTCTACATCACAATAATAGCCACTAGGTGGCAGCAGAGCATCTCCAAGGAAATTAACCGCAATTAGTTGATGACTCTATTTGATATTACAATATATTATTAACAGTCTCAAACAATCAACTGTGACGTAGTTCTATGTGGAGTTAGTATGGGATATGTACTTTAAGAGTGTTTAAGTAACTCAAAAATAATCATAAATCGGATTAAACATTCTTACGACTTTAACTGTTTTTCTGTGTTTTTTTTTAACCAATTTGTTTTCAAATCTATTGCAGAAAAATCCAGAATCTTCCACAAGAGTCCAGAGTTTCTGTCTACATCACCTGGTGCAGCAGACATATGAAAATTTAAACATGTTTTTGTGTATTTTCATTGTTTTGCTTGTCAGTCTGACTGACAAAAATATGCACAGAGGTATGAATGTGCTCTGTTTATGTCTGTGTGGAAGGAGGAGATGTGTACACCCACATCTATCCAGGTCAGTCCAGGCAAAGGAGTTATGAATAAATCAGAGCTATATTTACATTAAAATTCAGCCACAGGGTTGCTTTTTATGCCATTCCAGAAAGGCAAGGTGCAGCGATTAGACCTCAAAAAGGAAAATTTGTCTCCCTCCTCTCTGCACCTGCTTTTTTCCTCAAAGAAATGTGTCTGCCCGTCCCAGTTTTTATTTTCCTTCCAGAAGCATGGTCGGAAAGAAAACTGACAAAGTTGCAAATGCTACAAACTGACGCCTGCAAAACGCCAAAAAGAAGAAATGCTGTGCATCAGTGGTTGCATTGACAGCCAACATGACTACATAATTATGTTTCACTACATTTGAGGAGCATCTTCACGCCTGGGTTTCTTGTCGCTCCATACAGAAGCAACAGCACCCTCTAGAGATCCAAAAGGGCAACAGCGATATTTAATCATCGTTTCCCCTCCCTCTTCACTGTCCTCCGATCCTTCACATGAAAAAGACAATAAAATCAGACGTAATAACTCTGGACCTATACTGATTACAATTTATATCATAACTAAATAAATAACTTATATATTTGACATGTTTGGCAAAAATAAAAAAGAGAAATTTGCCATTTCTGGTTGCCGAAGTGCTAGACTATTAATAAAACTTTAGCAGCTCTATTTTTTAAATTTTTCAGCTGTTGGAATCAGATTTTTTAACAGGAATTTAAGTTATGAAAATGATTTGATGTTTTATTCTGTAACACTCTGAAAAAATATACATACTTTTTTAAAAATCTAAATTATTTCAGAACTCAAAGCAATATACTTTTTGAGAATATTGATTTAGAGCAGAAAGATTAACTATAGCATTTGCAGTAAAAATAAAAAAAACTGATTATTGTAAGTATACTATATATTAAAAAATATAGAAAAATACATATCAAAATGGTGGTAAAAGTGCTTTACATTAACACACACGCCAGAACTGAACTGAATATTCCACAAAACCACTTCATTTTCTCATTTAGACCAGTATTACCATATGCCAAGACACATAGTAAAAAAAAAAAAAGCAGCTTAAATAAAACACAATTTCTAATTATAAATCATAATTAATATTGATAACTGGTTAATACTTTTAACTAACTCAAAAACAAAGTTCTGATCATACTGTTGCATAAGAAAAAATGTCTGAAATCAAACTTCTTGCAGTTGTTGACAGCAAATTGTATTGGAATTCACATTTGAATTTGTAAGTCAATTGGAAAGCATTGACAGTTTTTTTACACCTCCCTATATAAAGTCACCATTTGAAAGTGTGGGAGATGAATATAAAATTAACACTAATTCTGTTCTAATTCTAAGTGTAAGAAATGTAAATGGAGCTAATTACAATCAATGTCAGCAAATGCCTTGTCAAATTAAATTAATTAAAGTTCATAAATTAGAGTTCTAAACCATCTTAAATTAAGTAAAAGATTTAGTATCTGTAAAAAATCAATTATTGTGTGAGAAAAAAGTACTTCTGACTTCAAAAGTCAATTCATGTGTGAGAACCTCTAGTATGGTCTAATGCTGTGCAACACTGTGTTTTAGTTAGAGTGAGTCTGTGTAATAGTTTCAAAAATAAAATGAAAGAAACAAAAGCATTAATCATATTTAGATATGTATATAGTATTTAAAAGCAGTAGCATTGTTTGGGTTAAATCTGACTATTGAAGGTCCTTACTCGTGATGAAAAAGCGGTGCAGTTATAGAGAAGAGTCAGAAGGGGGCAGCTGGCTGCGTCTGTGGCACTAAAGTAAATTATCAGGTTTCTCTCAAATTCTTAGAGCTGGAAAATATTAGCACTCATTTAGTTCTGTTGTGATTTGGAAATTTTGCAAAATGAAATAATACCCATCATTACTAACATTAAAATACATTTTTGTGGATTCTTCTTTGAAGTGTTTATGAAATGCTTAAACACCTGTTTGGAATCACTGACACAGTTACATAGAGAAAGCCAGAAATAACAGAGAGAGGCCAGCTAAGGTGATGCAAGACAAATGAAATTACTCCAGAGAAAGAGAAAGATCACAAACAGAAAACATAAAGTAACCAGAATTACCAATAAACAGGAACGCACTGAAAAAAAAAAATCAACAAGATGACTCAGATGGAGTCCAGTCGAAGAACAAATTGGAAGCACAAATGTGACTTGAGACACTTTGACATTAAGAGAACATTAAAAATACATCTAAAAAAGCATTATGGAATTTTAAAAAAGCCAGTTTTAATCCATGTTGTCTGTTTAAAATTGCAATTTCTAACCTGTTTTGTCCCATTCAGACAAAGAGAGACGTTGCTTTTAATTAATGCCTGTCGGTTTTAATTGCCTCTGCANCAAGATTGAAGGTTTTTTTAAAACCGTTTTTAAAAAAATTTAAACGTGGCCCCCGGGTTTTTTTTTTTTTTTTTTTTTTTCTGTACAGGCTAAATTTAGCTTAGTGGACTATCACAGGAAAGTAAGAATTGAACATGTCAATGTTTTTCGTAGCAAATTAAAAAAAAAAAATCATTCTAAATGTCATAAGAAACTAATCCACAAATTTAGTTTTATGCTTTTAGACAGAATAACTATTTTTCACGGATTTTTCTGTGGAATAAAACTCCTGTTTATCTGCAAAAGACCCACTAATTCTCAGAGATTTTTGAAGAGCATATCTAACATATTCAACAGGAAATGCAGCTTGGAAAGCTAGAAACAATGTTAGTTAACATGTTATTAGATGATGTCTGAAAACAAACCAATCTAGGAGTGTCATTATTTTCCTTGGCACTGATTGTCTGTGCCCCCCCACCCCCCAGGGCAGAAATAAGGAAAACTTATGCAGTAGCCCCAAGATGGTTCCCACCGTGCATTGAAATGCATATTATATTTGGTGTTTGAACTCTTAAAATAGACAGTTACAAGCTCTTTCAGAGGGGGCCTCAAGTAGTTGTGGATTTTAGCAAACTGAAACTGGTTCCTGAGCTCTGGGAATACTCAAGGTCCATCCTGGTTTTGGTCCATCTTTCAAACAAATGGTGCCGTGAATCTTCAGGTGACTGCAAAGGGGGTGAATGCTTAACGGTACTGGGACATTGGTAGGAAGGAATCCAAGTATGGATTTAAAGGATTTTTCAGCTACACAGTGATCCCAAACCCACTGCCAAGGAAACTCCCAGCTGCTGTTTAGGCAGCTGCCAGAATGACCTAGTAAATCACTTGGCTTGAATCTTCTTGAATTGAAAGTCTGTAGAACAAACTGAAGATGGCAGAGAAGAGGCGGCCAGAACCTTCAAGATCACACCTTAGCAACGTCTTTCCATAGCAAAAACATCTTGAACTTATTAGCAAAAACTACTTTTACAACCAAAACTGTAACTAGTTTCAGTAAGACCACTCAACACTCATTATACTTTGAATATAAAGAATACTTTGATATAATTTTACGATGCATGTGGATTACTTGGGTTGCTACGAATATATAATAATAATAATACGTTCAATATTCAATTCAATTATTTTCTCAACTTTACATATTTATTGCCATCTTTTGCAACCAGCTGGTCACAACTAGAGTCCTGCAAGGTACTCAAGTGCTTTAAACGTATAATCTCACACAATGAACACATTCTATTTGTTTTAGTAAATCATCCTCTGTGCACGGCAGCAAACTGCTTGAATCACAAAACTAACTGTTCAGACAATTTTGGGACTTCTGTCGTACCTCGAGACATCTCACAGAATGATTTCATTTGTCAGCCATAAGGCCTGGCGAGAGAAGCTGAAAAGCAAGACCACCTGCACTTACTTATATCCCAGAGCCCCACGAGCGAGTGTCTGAGAAGGCTCAGAGGATTAACTTACAACTTTTACAGCTCAGTCGGCACACGCTATTATACCTATTCAGCCACACTTGCCTCTGGGCTATGTACAAAAAAAAAGAAAAAAAAGAAAAAGAAAGCAGAGGCACGCACACATATGTACGCACGCGGTGCCCGCTTGACCTGGTTATAAAGCAAGCTGTCACAACCCTGCTGCTTATGTGTGCATGTATGTGTTTTTCTTCATCTTTAGGGGAAACTCTGAAGTTTTCCATCTGTTCTGAGGAGTGAATCTGTGATCCGCAGCCTGCGTAATGAGGTGAGATAATCTGTGCAGGTTCGGGGAGCTGCCAGGGATGGATGATGGTAGCAGGAATGTTATAAAACAGACTGCCCAGATGACAGCAACAAGGGTCCCTATTAGAGGAAGGCAGTGATGAAGAAGTAAATTTGATTATGTATTATGATTACTCAACTCCTGCCAGCTGGCCACCGCATGTATTTGTGTTGCTGTGCAGCAGACCTGGGCTTAAACTTGTGTCCCTTTGACTGTTAAAAAAAAAAAAAAACAATTATCAGAATTTTATCAGATTAACTAATCAATGAGGTTCCTTCAACTTCTGCTCCATGCAACCATGTGAAGCCTAGATTTTTGTGACTCTACAGACTTTTCACAAAAGCACATTTCCCATCGCCAGCAAAACGTATTGCTCAAAGAAAACTCTAGACCGAATAACAAGGAGAAGATAGAAAACAACAAGGACCATTGACTTGATGAATTGGTTCATCAGGAGCATTCTCTAGGATGCCGCTGACTCAAAATATTAGCCTGTGTGCGGAAGAAAGGTGTTAAAAGGATGTAAGGAAACATGTCAACAATGTTAAAGCTAAACCGGCTGCAAAAGGGGCACAACAAACCAAATTCTCATAATTAAACACCAGAATTGTCCTGAGCTAATACTTGAACAATCTTCATCAACAGTTTAGCCTAAACTACAATCCTGAAGCCTCCCGTTAGTCAGCTGTCTAACTTTAGATTAGCTGCAACATCTGCAAGTTGTGCAGTTACATTTTACCCGTCCATTTTTTTTTAAAACTGCAGCTTGCAAAATTGTAGGTTGTGCGCATTTGACCTATTGAGGTCCCCCCCCCCCAAAAAAAAACAAGTATTTTAAACTCTTACCTGCTCCAGCCTGTTTGACATTAACTGCTCTGAAATCTGACTCAATACATTTTATATCTGTCCTTCTGTCATTAGAAATGCTGTTAGCGGTGAGTTAGCTGAACAGGGCAAAATCACAACACTTCTACTAGTGGTGCGAAAAGTGTTTTACTGATTTCTCTTAGCTTGATTTTAAGAACTTAAATACTTAATTGGACCGTTACACAGTAAATGAATCAGTGTTGCTGCCAAAAAAAAAAAAAAAAAAACAAAAAAAAAAATTTCTTATATGAAATTCCTGACCAAAGTAGTTACTTTTTAAAACACATCTGGACATCCCCAAATATAATTTCAATGTTTCTTCTTCTGTAAAATGGCTTCTGTCACAGACAGACAGACAGATTGACCAGGTTGATCTTTGGTAGCCACTGAGGATTGCTCAGGCATATATTTTGTCTCTTAGGAATATTCTGCATAGGATTTGTGCTGGACTGTTTTGTGCATTTCTGGCTCGTCGACATGTTGCCCGGCAACTTCACAAGGAAAACAAATGAATTCAAGGTGAATTAAGCACAAAAACAGGCGTGTGCTCATCCATCCTCTTCGCAACCTTGAGGCCTTGAAGAGTTTTGCCGTTTCTCCTCTTCGCAGCGAGTAGTCACTGGATCATAGACATGGACACTTTGTTTTCAAAGTGCTATGCATTTATCAATATTTTCTGGGTTTTTTACCTTCACACCGATCTCTCAAAGTGGAGAAACAAAGCAGGGATACTTACAGGAGGACCTAAAGGAGAGAAGAAAACAACAATTAGTGTTATTTCAAACTGAATAAAACGATCACCAAAACATTAGACATGAAACTCTTCCTTCACTATGTCAAAGAAGAGAATAGTAACTTGGAGATAAATTATTTCACCAAAAATATGGATGGAACTAAAACTTTGTTTTCCATGAAGTTGGGGGGAAAAAGCCACCAGGCCTGGCAATCACATTTTAAATTTGTAAGTGGCTCTGATTTTATTATACAAGGGGTTGTGTGCTTGTTAAAAATCTCCAACGATTTTTGTGAGGTGACACTTTTTCCCCAATTACTGGAGCTCAAAGGGACTGTGTGAGAGGAAAAATGCTGCACTCCCCAGAACCAAGCAAATATTGGGCTTTTATTAAAAAGGTTCCCAGCTGCTTCAGCCCTGAGAAAAAGGGATTTTATTTCTTTACAATCTCTACGTCCCACCAGCCCGCTCTTCTTCATGACTTGCCCAAATCGCTCTGACAGCTGGGGCCCATAAGGAGTCATGAGACTGAGGCCGAGCTTCTACGGTGCCGTTTAATGGACGATTGAATTAAAGGGGACCACTTTGGTTTTAATACATCTGCTCCAATGTGTGTTTTCTGACACATTTGGCTGTGATCAAATGGTTTTTCACCAAGAGGCCTGGAATAAACTAACAAAACCAATGAGAAAATGTGATAAATGGGCACGATTTGGTTCAACGCAATAACAAATCAGTTGTTTGGGAAGTTACAATGATTAAATCTGGAGGATCTAATTCAAAACAGGCTCAAATAATTCATTATAAACACACAGCATTGTACTCAAAGCTGTATTTGTAATCAACAACTTCACATTCTTCCATCGACCGACACCAGTCAGTCTCACTTGTTGGCCAAAGTTATTGGAAAAAATAGGTTTTATGGACTGTAGATTTGCCTGCATTGAGGCAAAGGTTATCAAAGTTCAGGACAGCGCAGAGGAAAAGGAAGGAAGGAGAATGGAAAGAAGAATTGAAAATAGGTATAAGGGAAAGATGAGTAGAACAGAAGTAAGTAAGAGAAGCAGGAAAATTAGGTAGGACTAGGAGTAAAGGCAAGTGGGAAGAAAAAAAAGAAAAAAGTAGGAAGAGGGGAAGAAAAACAGGAAGAAAGAAATTTAGGTCAGAGTGAAGGCTTGTAGGGAGAAAGGAAGAAAAGGTTGGAAAGTAGAAAGGTGCAGAAAGGAAAGTAAGTGAAAAGTATACGTGAATATTATCTAGCAAAAGTACATTAAACTATAAATTTCACTATATTTCAGTGGGACTTCATGAAATAGATTAAATCAAAGTAATTCTGAAATGAAAATAAAATCATTTGTAGTTTTATTTAATCATTTAAAAATAAAAATCTGAAAAGTATGACATGTTTATAGTCATCGCCTTGATCTACCAGGTTTGCACATCTTTTCAAAAATAACACAAATGTAGCAAATGGACAAAGAAAGTTATGAAAGGCTTTTTTTTTCATTTCTCTTGCCTACAGTTTGCAGTAATAAACAAATCTGGACTTTGACTGGGTCATTCTAACCAATCAATACATTTTTGAGCCATTCCTTTGTAGCTCTGGCTGGATGTTTACAGTCATTGTCCTGCTGGAAGGTCAACTTGTTTAAATCCGACCAGTTTGAACCAAAAAATGTAACGGAGCTCAGTGAAATGTCGAAAGCTTGGGATGCTGTTTCATCACCAGGGGCGGATCTAGAAAAACATTTATGGGGTGGCAAGAGGATGGCAGGGACTTTTTCAGGGGTGGCAGTATATATATATAATATTAAAAATATTGTTTAATATTTAATATTAAAACCAATATTAAAAATATTGTTTTTAATATTTCGTATTAAAAACAATACAAAATATTGTTTTTAACTTGCATTGTTTCAAAATGAGCTTCATGTAGCACCGAGGCTTAAATACAATTTCTTAATGGAGTCTAGTTAATTAATTTCCCACACAAAAAAGTAGCAAAAACACAAAAGCAGAACATCCAGTCTGTTACATTATGTGGTCAGGCTTAATGTCTATATTGTGATTATTAAAAAGTTTTCGCCTGGTTGATTAGCTGATTTGAACAGCTGCTCTACTGATGACTCGGTGGGCGGGTTGTTTAGTGCTAACGGAACCAAAACACACCGAACTGCGCAGCACATGCTAAGGTTATCAAAGTCAATAGCAGGCCAGCAACAGTTAGGCTAGTGTAACTGACCCACTACTCACTTGTTCAATCTTTTCTTTAAATTAAAACGTTTTCCTCATCTATGAAATCTGAAGCCCTTATTACCATTATCTATGGTTGAATTAACTGCTAAACATTGCGTCCGTTGTTCTGATTCTTTGCGTGACTGTAGTAGTTTCCTGACCACAGATATTCTTGACTCAATAGACAGAAACTGCGCATGTGTGACTTACGATAAATCACTAATGTCCAGTAATATATATATATATATATATATATATATATATATCCATCAATGCTGCTGGCGCTCTGTCCTTCTCTCGCACTTCCTGCTACTTAGCAGTGGGTGTCAGGTTACATTGTGTTGCATTCAATGTTGTCGGAAAAACGAGTTTCATGCGCTTAATGTCCGATTGGCCATAACTATTTATTGAATTCATTGTCGCTAGCGGGGGTGGCAACAGGGGGGGCAAGGCTCTCGTTTGGGGTGGCAACTGCCACCCCATGCCACCCCAGTAGATCCGCCCCTGTTCATCACAAACTTTCTCTCTGCTCTCTCTGCTGGGTTCCTCGGTCTTCTTACTGCTGTTTGTTCACTAATGTTTGCTGACAAAACACGTGAGGCCTTCGCAGAACAGCTGGATTTACAGTGAGATTAAACTACACATAGGTGGGCTCCGTTTAGAAAACAGATGATTTCAGAAGGTAATGGACTGAAACGGATTTGTTCTGGGATGGGGAATCAAAGTAAAATGGGGCTGAAAATATATTTAAACCAAACATTTTAGGTTTCAATCCATAAAAATTTTTTACTTCCACTTATTTTGAAGTCCACCATAGTTCAAAGGGTTTTTGTACTCTTGCAAGGAAGGAAGGAGGCTGCAGTTTAAACACCAAATTATACAGTATTGGGGATTTTTGCAGCGTGAATTCTTCCGTATTTTTCAGACTATAAGCCACTACTTTTTTTTCCTACACTTTGAACCATGCGATTTATAGCCCGGTTCGGGTTTTCTGTTGATTTTTCTTCAACCACCAGGGGACTCTTAAGCAGGAAGTGACTCATTGGAGGTCAAAATTTGAAATCAAAGAAGAAAGTGCTAATTTTCATTTAGAACAAGCACATGCTAGCAGCAGGCAAGACGGAGGAATTGCTTCAAACTCATATGATGCAGCGTTTAAGTTGAGGGCTATCAACCTGGTAGAACTGGAGGGAAACAGAGCCGCTGCACGTAAACTCAGCGTGAACGAAACCATGGTTCGGCGTTGGAGACGCAGAACTGCGTCCTTAATAAATCCAGCAGATTTATTAGTTCGCAACCCTCTGCTGCCCTCTGCTGGGTCTTTATGGAAACCCGAGAGCGGCGGCGATACCAGTAGCTTATAGCCCGTGCGGCTTAAACAAGTACGTTTCCAGTTTTTAATTTTTTTTTTTATTATTATTATTATTATTATTATTATTATTATTTGTAGGTGCGGCTTATAGTGTGGTCCGCTCTATAGTCCGGAAAATACGGCATTTCTTAAAAAAATAAAAAAACAAAAAAAAAGACATTTTAAAACATTTTGCAGCTATATTTTAATGAATGCACATGACTATTTCAGTCATGGTTGTCAACATAAGTAATCCAAAATTTAAATATAATTTGTGATATTACCCAGAATGTTGAAGCTTTTTGTTCCCATTGTCTATCTGTGTGCCAAACTCAATTAGTGGCTTTGCTTATTTCCAATTGCTTTTGTCAAGAGGAAACTATTCACATTCCCCACATTACATTTGCTTTGGCTAAAAAAAAAGGCGGGGGGGGGAGGGAAATCTCTACACAATGCTGCTTTTAGAAATATGATGGCATGACGGATGTCACCTGTGTTTTAGTCATGTAATTTATTCTTTGTATAAATCTCAAAGGATCAAGCATTGTGCTGCACAAGACTTTTTAATATCCTTTTGGTGACATTAGCAGTCCATTCTTGACCCGTTTGTTCCACTGTCAGACTCGCGTGCTGAGGCTTGTCAGTTCTAGGATCAGTTGCTCCTTTCATTGGTGCCGGTACCAAACTAACAAGTCTTGATTGTTCAGAGGGAAGGAAAATATTTAACCAAACCTTTCCAGCAATGACTACCTGTTAGAACATTTTGACACTGTGGCGTTTCCTTGGGCAAAAACCTTATTCATCCCACTTTTTTTTTTTCTTTTCCATACGTCCGCATTAAGCACCACAGTAATCCTTATGAAGTATTTCATTCATATTTAACACTGGAAAATATCGCTATTTTTTCCAATTTTTCTTCCTGTCAGTTCCAGCAAGGCCTGAAAACTTCCTTGTGCCTTTAGAAAGAATACTTCTGGGTAGAGTGAATCATGAAAAACATATGACTCGCGTTAGAGCGATGGGAACTTCTGGGATATTAGCAAACGGCTTATAGTGAAGAATTCGTTACATGTGTCCATCAGAAACTTTCTTTTCATTATCAGAGGAACAAAAACTTTCAGCTTTTAGTCCTTTTTGAAACACAAGAAAACTGATCTGATAATCAAAATCGCTGTTCAAATTGTTAAATTTAGTTCCCGTTTTGAGGGATTCAAAGCGCAAGTACTCCAATTTTTAACCGAGCAAAATGTGACCAGAAGGAAATATTAACTTTTACACAACAGCAAACTGAAACTATAACTGAGTCGCAGTCTCCTGTGAAAATATTAATCTAACTTGACCATTTCCAGATTCAAATGTTTGTATCTTACTGGGATTTTAAGTGATTGACCAGCACAAAGTAGTAAACTACTGAGAAGCAGAAGGAAAAGCATAAACTGTTTAAAGATATGTTACAAATACAAATCAGAAACATCTGGGATGAACTTGTTTTCTGCCCCCTTTATCGTTATACTAAAACAAATAATCCAGTACAACTTCATTTTTTATTCAGTCAAGTCCATAATCTTTGTGTGTGTAATATAATTTCTGTATGAATGGGGTAATTACCGCGAGTACAAGTGAATAAACTGCTTCAAGATGATCAAGGAACACGGCAGACAGGTCAGGGATAACACTGTGAATAAGTTTTAATCCCAATTTCTAAATAAAGTATAGTACAACTGCAAACCTACCAATAAGGGGTCAGAAAATGAGATACTAAGAAGGCCAGTTTTGCAACATCTTTTTTTTTTTTTTTTAAACATCCCTGAACAAGCTGCCAATGAGGCAGTAAACAAACAGAGAACCTGCAGAAATCCACACTTGAGGTGTGAGAATCATCTGACAGGACAACTCCATAAAGCTAACACTGCACATCGGCCTCTCAGAGAAACATGGTGGTGGCAGCATCATCATAAGGGCATGTGTGTTTTTTAGCAGAGAGCAGAAAGCTGGGAAGATGGATGAAGAAGTTTTCAACAGGGCAATCCTGGAAGAAAACGTGTTAATGTCAGTGTTAATGTCTGCAAAAAGGGCTTAAAACGAATGTTGCTCGTTTAAGATGTTTATAAGACGTTTGCAAACCATTGAACTTTTTCCATCCATCTCACCATAACAGCATTTGTTACTGTTGGTTGGTACGGTCATTAAAATCCCACTAATTTACGCAGAAAGTTGTGGTCAAACTGGACATAGTTTATGTTCCCAGCTGGCATCTGCTAAACCTCAATATTTTGTCAACATACATCGTCCAAAGTTTAAATGCAATTTTGATATTACACAGACTATTGAAGCTTCTTGTTCCTATTGTCTAACCGATCTCTGTATCCAAAACACAATGAGTGGGTTTGCTTATTTCCAATTGATTTGTCAAGAGGAAACTATTCACATTCTCCACATGTCCTCTGGTTTACAAGGGGGGGGGGGGGGGGTGGTTTTTTTCCAAAAGCGCCCTTAAAAAAATTGGGCCCAAGCTTGAGTTTTTTTTGGATAT